>NW_011500024.1:194794-244919 GCF_000495115.2 Populus euphratica | reverse complement strand
CTTAATATTAATGAAAGCAAAGCATAAACATTACAAAAAATACAAAGAGAGAAAGCAAGAGCATGATCTTGATTTGGAAACCAAGATGCTTAAATGCATGGCAAATGTCTCTTTTTATAGGCCAAAATAACAAATTATTGATTTGTTGACTAACTATTGAGTGAGTGACCAACTCTTGAATTTGTGACAATCCTTATTTTCTTATCTAAATAAAACATCATTGATAATGTCAGAATTTGAACTAACCTTTCTTATGAAAGTTTTAAGAAATTATCTCATCTTTCTAGAAAAAGAAAATTGAGATCATTTGAACTTCTAAAACTCGAGATATAGGCTAAACACTGAACAATATCTGGATTGTAGGACATCTTCGAACTTCTACATTGTTGCTAAGATTAGAACTTTCAAAAAGCAAAATTGAGTCTTGTCTTCCTATGAAAGTTTTAAGCCTGTCTTAGCTTTTTATCCATATAAATCAGACCTAAATCAAAATTCTACAACTCCAGTTATGATCTAATTACCGAATAGTGTTCTAGTTTGGACTAAATCATCATCTCTTTTTTAAGTTTTACCCTCTCTTTGTCCTTTCAATTTTAATACTTCAACTCATTAATCAATTTTTTTATTTATGTGGTAGGCATGCATTTAGGATGAATATTTATTATAAATTAAAGGTATTTTATGGTATCAGACTTGTTATTATAAAACATGCTTTAGTTAAGGAGTTATTGATACTTCAAGTACAAAATAATGATATAAAACCTTGATAAAAATATATTTTTAAGTACTAATTATATATGAATCAATAAAAGAGTTGTTAATGCTAATTGAACACTTAAATAGAAAGCTAATCTTATTCCTAAAAGAAAAAGATAACAGCATATGCAATTATTTAACCTAGATTTTTTTAGTTTATGTGATTTTATTTTTTACAAAGAACATATTATTTTTATTTTATAAATATATTAGGCAAAGATATTTTATTTATATCATAAATATATAAATAAATAAACATAAATTATAATAATCTCTTTGAGACATTATAAAAAATACAAAATAATCTTAAAAAATTGCTTTTTTTTTAAAGATAGATGAAATAAAAACAAAAAAAAATCAAAGAGAAAGGGTTGAAATTAATTAAATTATTTTTCAAAAAATAAAAAAAAGCCACCAAGTGATGAGCTAGGTCCATGCTTAATATCCTTAAGGAAAAAGCTCACAGGCGTTTGGGCATAGAAGCCCAAACTTAAGCTCTTTTTTTTTTTTCTTAGTAGTACATCATCTGATTCTTTTTTTTCTTTTGTTTTTTAAACTAGACGACCAATCACTTGCTAGGTTGAAATTATTTTTCTTTTGTTTTTTAAATGGTCCATTGTTTTCGTAAAACTCATGAAGTTAATGGTGTACATTCTTCATGTCTGGATCGAGATGCGGTGGAAGTTTATAAAATACCAATCAAGAAACCATCTCTTAATCAAAATTATTAATCTGAAAATAAAAGAAAATTCGATAAATAATTTTTCAACAGCACTCACAGTCACCTCTCTCATGATTAGAATTTAAAAGTTAGAACCTTCGCTGGGGTGTCCTTTGAAGGCCATAAAGGACCATATATGGCTTTTTCATTTATTTGTAATAGCCGTTTTAACAACAGTGCAACTTTATGTGAGATTGTCATTTTCAACAGGTCAGAATCTGGCCATATATATTCCTTTATGGGACACTTTCTGCGCATATGATTAGAGAGTATTTCATTCTTCGCATCCTTCAAAGCTAATTTAGAGAAGTCATGCCTACATGATAATGCCTGGGAACAACTTCAAGATATTCTTATTCTCTTCATCAAATCTAAATCTGTACTACAATATCTTGGCATATGAACATGGTATCAGCCTCTTCATTAACCATTGTCAAACATAGAATAAATCTCAGGAAAAGCGCATTTCTTTAATCAGGGACGCCGATGGCGATCCATCATGGCCATCATCATTACGAGTTGACAAAGAAATACTCAATTTCAGTGCATGTGGTAAAAGGAATATATCTATGTTTGTATTAGGCACCTAAGACCTTTTTCTTGTTATTGTTCTTGTTCATGTGGCCGGTAGGTGGCCGCACTGCTTATGGGGGGATAAACATGCATCTGGGGAACAATTTATTGCTTAATCCCCCTTAAGTAAGCTTAATTGTGGGTCTTAAAGTCTTGGACTCAGATCATTCTTTTCTTACATTACATGCAGAAACCCCAAAACCATGCCCCATTAGATCAAGGACAAGATGCGTTTGTGGGGCTAAAGGTAGCACACAATTTATCCAAACATGGGTAACATGATTAATTAGTTGAGAATTTTAAATGAACTTAGAATTCTTTCCTTTTCTTTATTTTATTTTGATATCCGATTCATTAATGTTTGCTCCTTAGGTTTGTTGAACGTTATCTTGAGAAAGAAAGAAAAAATTTCTTTGGTTTCAAAACTTAATCATTTCTACGTACCTTCCTCCACAACGAAAAAAACAATAATTGTAGTGGCTTTCCCTGGGGGTGTTCTAACTGGCAAGGTCAACTAACCTAGCAAATTATTGCATGACTCCAAAATGAAATGATTTTGGAAGAGAATTAGGATTTCGTAAAAGGGGATGGGGTGGGATGCAAAAAAAGAACAAGTTAAAAACAAAGAAGTAAATTTAGAAAGCGCTAAGGTTTTATTAGAAGGTTTAAAGAGAATATAATGTTACTTAGAGAGAGGGGGGGGGGATTTATATTAGAAGGTTTAAATTTTGAGGGTTGAATTGAAAGTTTTCAAAATCCTAGGTTAGTTTGACAATGTTTTGTTATGTGATAACTCACATTGCATATTAGTGGATTAGGGGAAATTTGAATGACTTAAGGATTATAACCAAAAACAAAAAAAGAGGCTTTCGCCTTTGGCGGTGAGGTTATTCAAGTTACATGACAGCCTTAGCTTCAAGTTAAATGCAATTGAATGGGACAACTAAGCACGATAGTGAGCAAAGTGCTCCATTTTTAAGTGAAGAACCACTCTTGAACTTTGAGGAGTCACTTTTAGAAGTCTGCAATACAGATGACTGGATCTTAGACTGCGATTGAGGAGCATTATGATTTACAATGATAAAAATATAGACAAAATAAAAAATCAGATGAACCATGTCCTCAAAATTTGATAGCCACTTGATAGGGAAAAAATATAGAAAATCATTCACAAAAGGAAAACAATACGCAAACATATCAATTGTCTTCATCCGTTATTACTCTATATAAACATGTAAACGCTCAAGGAAAATGAAAAAAACGAATCCTGTTTTCATATATGAAAATAAACCTGCCTATTTATCAAAATAAAGCTACTTCCTAGAAAACCTTTTTTTAACACAAGTTTAAACAAGTAATCACACATGCTCACATACAAGATTTCTACCCCAAGATCTAACTATTATATCTCGGATAAATCAAAGTTATTTCAGTCCTTCCAATTTCATTGTATTGATACCAACTTTATTTTATTCGTAAAATAAATCATTGCAGCTTCATGCTTCAAAGGTTGTCAAACAATGGTATGGATCCAAACACTTCAAATATTCTTATGAAAGATATAAAAATTATATTATGGCAATAAAATGGGTAGGAAAAAAACATTTTTATCCTTGGAATTTGCTGAAAGTTTGACTTGACATGTGTTGACCATGGACTGGTGTGTTTGTGTGTGTGATCGACAGTGTGTGCACCTCATGCGTTGACACTAAAGCAGCCAAACATAGTAGAGGAAGTTGTTCGAATTCATTCCTTCAATTGCAAGCAATGGTTCACACTACTAACCAATGGAGGGAATTTTTGGGCCTCTTCCTTACTTTCATTTTAAACTATATTCTTTTTTATTTTTTCTTTTTACCTTTTCGTAGGAAGTTTGAAGGTTGCTTTATATGGGTGTAGGTGTTGTAAAATCTAAGGTTTTGTTATGGTTTGGTTACATGATGGTGTTGTTAGGATTGTTGTTTACAGCTCGACTAGAAAGATGGTCCATGCTATACTGCAGATAAATTTTTTCAATACTAAAAAAGATATTCAAGCAATGATAATCTGAGATAACTCGGGTTAAATAAAATAAAATGCAGATTGGGATATGAGACTGAAAAATGAAAAATGAAAAAAATTTGTAAAGTTTGAGGCTTAATAACCTAATGACAAAGATGAAAAAAAAAACTTCAAAAGATACAACACTAAAAAAGAAAACCCTAGTTAGCTCGTGATAACTTGACGAACCAACAACTTGAGATATGAGATCGAAAAAAAAAAAGAATTTCAAAAGGATGACCTAGTAAAAAAAATCCAAAGTTCAATAAAAAAAATGTTAAAAAAACTTTGAGTCAATTCATGTTAACTTTATTAACCTGCTTTCAAAATAAACAAACAATAAGAAAAGTGAAAAAATAACAAAACTCAAAGGGCAAATAATTTAATGCAAAATGATGAAATTGAAAAAAAAGGTCATAAAAAATAGAGAGAAAATTATATGAATTAACCTGGGTTAACTCGACTAACCCGCTACATACGACATAAGATCGAGATAAAAAAAATATTAGACCTACAAAAGAAGGGCCTAACAAAAAAGGTTTAAGTTAAATAAAAAAATATTGTAAACGAAAATGCAAGGTGACTTGGGTTAGCTTAAACCATCCGCTCTAGAAATAACAAAACAAAAAGAGAAGCGAAAAAATGAGAAAACTTAAGGGAAAATAATTTAATGTAAAATAATAAAATTAAAAAAATCATAAAAAATAAGAGAAAAAACTGTGTCAACCTGAGTTAACTCGACTAACCCATCACTTGCGATATGAAATTAAGATAAAAAAATAGACTTTCAAAAGAAAATTCTAGCAAAAAGACTGAAGTTAAATAAAAAAATTGAGTAAGAAAATGCAAACTAATCCAGTTAACTTTATTAACTCGCACTTAGGATAACCAAACACACAAAAAAAAAAGGAGTAAAAACATCACATAACTCAAAGGCCAATAATTTAAAGACAAAGTATGAAATTGTTAAAATAATCAATTTAAAAGAAAACAAAGGGAAAAGTATATGAGGTAATCATGATTAACTTAACTAACATATTACTCAAGATATGAGATAGTGATAATTCGTTAAGAAGGAAAATGAAAAAAATAATAAAGTTAAGGGCTTAATAACCAAATGTGAAATGATGAATTTGAAAGAAATTTTTTTTTTCAATAAAGGATTGCCATGAAAAAATAACAAAGTAAAATATTCAACAGTAAAAAAAAATTAAAACCAAAACAATGCAGACCAATCATGATATAAAAAATGAAAGAAAATAATTATGGCCTCAATTGAAAAACAAAAAAAAACTAAGAAGAGGATAAATGAAAAACTTATTGAAAGAATAAGAACCAAAACTAGATAAAAAAAAATAAAATCAAATTAAATGTTGAGAAATAAATTAAAAACAAATATAAGAGGATAAGAATATAGTTGTTAAAAAAATAAAGTCCAAAAATGAATTAAAAAATATAATAAAATTAAAAGGGATGAAATTGTTAAAAAATAACAATCAAGAAAAATATAAAGCACATAAATAGAACAATTAAAAGTAAAAGGGCCAAATAAGATAAAAACAAATAAAATAAAATTGAATAAAATGCTTGGGGATGAAATTAAAAAAAAATCTAAACTTAAAAAAAGTATCAAAAGCCAAATATATAGTAATTAAAAGAAGGAGAACAAAAATTGATAAGATTACAAATCGGAGGATATAATTGTTTTTTTGGAAGTTTAAGTGCAGTTTTTGAGGAAATGTGAAAGAAAAGAGAGAAGAAAGAAAAAACATCTACCGTAGCTCAAGCATATCTTCTCCCCAAGCACATGCCACACCGCCAGAAAAGGAATGACCCATCGCTCTTAACGCCGCAGGGAAATCAAGACTTTGGCCATGACATGATTCTTTACGAGTCACTTGAATGGTGCTGAGGCCATGATACGCTAATACATGTTTTGCACGCGTGTATAACGTTTTTTAATAATATTTAAAAACTTAAAATTATTAAGCCGTTCTTGATAGAACCTAAATATAACAACTAAACTAGTTGAAAAGGATTAAAATACCCTCACAAATAGCCTATTTTTTTCAAATTACAAGGTTAATCCCGTCATTTTGTTGTTTTAAAAAGGAAAAGATGGAGAAGCCCCTCATCCAAAGATTTTTTATGTTTTTAAGGGCAAAATAATCATTATATTATATATAAAAAAATATGTTTGGATCATTTTTTTTACCTGATTAATTTTACAATGATAAATATATCTCATAAAAAATATATTTTTACCCTCAGTTGCATGTTTAATTTTTTTTTAGTGACGATAAAATTATATTTGCAATATTCCATTCTATTTTTGTGTCTAGGACTATAGTAAAAAATTGATAATGAGTTTTAGGTGAAGAGAAAAGTATGTTAGAGGAGTCTTTGGTTTAGAGAGAGGGAGACAGAGAGAGAGCTAGGTTCCATCCATGTGGAAAGAAATGAGCCCTCTTCAAGATCAATATAGATGGAGGTTGTATGATGAAAAGATGGGAACGGGAAAGGGAAAGAAGAGAAACTTATAGTTTTTTGCTTCTTTTTTTTTCTCCTTTTTTTTTTCCTTCATTTCCCTTCCACTTTTCCAATTTGATTTTTTAAATTGAATTTGTAAACAAATTTCTTGCCCACTTATCGTTCGGCGTAAGTCCTATTTATATTTTTATTTCTAAGAATCTTTTTATTTTTTATTTTTTTATCTTTATATTCTTATCTCTTAGTTGCTTGGAGAGAGGGCCCAAATTCTCATGATTATTTTTTGTTCCTCGTTGTTTGTTTTTTCACTCATTATTTTGCTTCTGTAAAAACTTGCAACCAAAAATAAAATACATGAAAGTGTAAAAAAAATAAAATAAAATGAAATGACCGTAATCTCTACAAGTCGGCCAAATTTCGTTGGCAAGACATTTTTGTTGAAATTGTTTTTTGAAGTCTCCCTTGAAATGGCCCGTAGGGGTCACTTGGGAAGTGACTTCAATACCCGTAGAGAAAATCTTGCAAGAGGAAGTGTGGATGATTAATAGCACACCTTTCCAATAATGAATGTGTTTTCATGACAACAAGATTGGCTTAATTGAATATGCTTATTACCCTCTCATGATTAGTGATAGCTAATTAATCGAGTAAACTTAACTTTGTTCATGCCATGTTTATCCAATCGTCTTGGCCGACATGTTATAGTTAACTAAGCTCAATAAATATTTTTTAAATTATAATTAAAATAAAATATAATTTCAATTGCACTCCATATGTCAAATAAACCTTAAGTAAATTAGCTCAAGTCATATGAATGAGGCATTTGCCGGGTTCAAACTTATCTCTTTTTATATATGTATGTGTGGTATGTACCTCCATGAGATAACTTATTTAATGTATCCAAAATTTATTATGTCAAGCATGATATAGAGACCGCCATTAGCAAGTGATTAGAAACTAATACTAAGCAATAAGATAATAACTTGGAAAAACAGTTAGCATAATATTCTCTAGACTATTTAACCTTCATAGATTGACGTGATAGTTAAAAACTATAAAATAATTATCAAATAGCAATAGAATTAGTGAAAAAATTATTTTGTCAAGTATTTTTAGTGATAATAGTGATAAAAAATATCTGTTGGCAAATTTCAATGAAATTACCAATGAAAATTTTTACTTTGATAATAATGATAGAATTATCAACAAAATAAAACTAAAAAATATTTATTAATGATTCCATCAATAAAATAACACAACATTATTTACTAATGTAATTACTCAGAGAACTATCCTGTCACTTTTTTTTATAAAAAATTTCATAGGTAAATATAAAAGTGTTATAACTGACAACAACCTTATTACCCTTTCTTCTTCTTTAGTAGGGAAAAAAAAAAACCCTTCCGTTAATTTGCTGCAAATATAGGCCTCAAATTCAATCATCCTAACATTTAATAGTGTCACCATCATTATCTTAGTTGAAAATTTTCTAAATATTTTCTACACCAAATAATTAAACCTATCCATTTATATTTTACATTAATTTATTGATTTTTTTATAGTATCTATAGTTTGCTTGTATATTTATAATATTTATAATTTTGTTATATTTAAGTTTGATTTATATGTCACAGTTTGTTTGTGATTTAAGAATTTTTTTTTTGTAATTTGATGAAATCAAATTTGATTTTATAACTTAGCTGTGTTATACTAGAAGAAATGATGAGTTATTTAATGAGTATTAATCACATTTTATGAATTTTATTACTGAGTTTGAAATTTTAGGGAAATTTATTTTTTAATGAAATTGATAACAATTAAATGGTATGAACTTAAATTGAATAAGTTTGAATTTAATAAATGATGGATAATAGTTAGGTATCAATTACTTGTCGTTAATTTGATTTATGTAGTTCATATTTTGACGTAACATTGAATTTTTATACAAATAATAATTAGTTGATTAAATAAGTTTGAATTGAACAAATGATATGTAATATTTACCTATGGATAAGCAAACTGATAATGATCGACATTTATTTTTATCACCAATGCGAATATTTTGTTGATTTATCAATTGAGATTTAAGTCAATCTGAAATCCTCGATAACATGTTTTCATCAGTAAATTCATTGATGATTTTTATATAGATAAAAATATAGTTTTTACATTGATGTTTTTTAATGCATAAATTTAATTTGAAAAACAATTTAAAAAAAATCCTATAACAAAAACAAAGCTCTCTAAGAACTTGTTTGAGATTGTGGTATGGTGGTAGTTTAAAGTGTTTTTTATTTAGTAATATATCAAAATTAAGTTTTTTTATTTTTTAAAAATTATTTTTGATACTATTACATTAAAAAAAATTAAAAAAAATTAAAAATTATTATAAGTAAAAATTTTTTTAAAATAGAATTTATTCTATATTTCCAAACATTTACTAAATTACCTATAATTAGAGTACAATATTAATATTTTATTTTGAGTTCCGTGACACTAACGGACGAAATAATTGAATTTATAACGGTGAAGTGTGTTATGTACGGGAAAGTGATATAACGTGAAGGACATCCAACGTGAAACGGTCGGAGTTGGTTTCTTCCAAAACCCTATAATGATGGGGAGATTAATACAGACACACGCGCACACAAGGAAGGACCCTGGCCCCCTTCCTCTTAGGGCAGGTTGTCCTATCTAAAACCTGCCATTTTTCACCAGCTATTTGCTTCTTTCTCACGCCTTCGAAGTTTTTGCTTCCCCTGCACATGTATCAGAGAAAGCTGGACTGATGATGGGTTTGATGCATTCTGAGTCACAAAATGCTGCATTGTTCTTTTCGCATATTAAAAACCCAAATTGAGGCAGGAAAAGCCTTACTTTCCTAATTTCCTTCCTTTCTGACTTCCCCTCTGATCCCCCAGTACAATTCACATTTCACACCCCTTTTATTACTAACTTTTGTCTTTGTGTGTACATTCCGTATTATTTACTTGGTATTCTGTGATGTATCATTATGGTGAAGAAATCGGGAGGGGTCGGAGATTAGATTTTGCTCACCGAAAATTCCAAGGAAGATAGAGGTAACGTTTTGGTGATCTCGAGAAAGGTGGCTGTGGAGGCGATGAATTGGACCGAAGAGGTGACTCAAATCCTCCGTCACACAATGAAACTTATTTTTCTTTTACTTTTTCCTGATTATTATGAGTGTTACAGTGTTTATCCGTGCTTGTAACAGCAAAAGTAAGCATATAGAACCCATCAGGTTGTGAGAGAGAGAGATAGAGACTGACAAAAGTGAAGTGAAAAACAGAAGGAATGGACGTGTTTACTGGTGAAACTTTGTACTGCTACGTTAAAACCATACATGAATGTATGAGAGAGAAAGAGAGAGAGAATGGACTGAAAAGAATTTATCAGTCGAAGAAAATAAGGAAATTCAGTCATCTTTCACTCGTCCACCGTAAAACTAATAGTTTTTCTATTTAACACGTCTAAATATATAATTTAATAAGAGTGTAAAAAAGAGAGAGTAAGATTCAGTCATCTATATGTTATATTTGTTTTATTACACTAGACTCAACTCATTAAAGTCTTAAAATGAGTATAACACATATAGATATAAAAAAACTCTATTAAATAGATATTACAAGTTATGTGAAAATTTAAGATTTTTGGAATTTAATTAACCCGATTCAACTTGTATATCTAATTAGATCTATAAATTTAATTTGTTGTTATATACTCTATTTTTTTTATCAAATGACTCTTTTATTTTAGTCAATTAATGAACTAAGCTTAACTTGTTTGTTATAATATTTAATATGTTTTGGGCTGATTTATTAAGCCTAAATCTTAGTTATAATTCAATTCAATTTATAAAAATTAGCAATATAAATTTCACTCATGTATATTTGTAATATCAAAAAAAATTAGCCTAAGTTAATATATCCAACTCACTCACTTAAAAAAATTTAAAAATGAATGGGTCAAGTTTAAAATACAACTTGGATTGAATACAATTATGATCTAAACCCGACCCAACTATATCTATGAACACCCCTATAAATTAATACAATATAAAAAATATATAGGGATCAAGTGTAAAGACAATAAGATTTACACAAAAAAGGAATAAAGAGATGAAGAAAAGCAGAGAGTGATTCTGTTAAATAGAGAAGAAGAAAAAGGAAAACTTTAGTAATGATTCTTTTATTAATTGATTAAACTTCCACTATCTAACATCTATTTATATATGTTATAGTTGAAAGATTAGTCACGTTATCTATTTTCTTTTTTATTTGCACTAGAACAATACTAACTTATTCTCTTAACTAACAAACAATACTAACAGCATTCTAACTATTTTGTTCTCTAATCTTTTGACATTTGGCAGGACCAGAGCCTTTGATATTTTTACATTCTCCCTTAATCACGGGTTTGGAGGAGCCAAACATGAGATTAGAGTAGTGGTGCTTAAACAAAGAAATGGAAAGACCTTTAGAGAGGATATTAGCAAACTAATCGGCGGAAGAGACATGCTGGACTAGCAAATCACCTTTGATAACACTTTCTTTAACAAAATGATAATCAATCTAGAGATGCTTTATTCTTAAATGGAACACTAGATTGGAAGCAAGGGAGATAACATAGATATTATCACAATGAGTTAAAGGAGAAATATATAAAGGGATATGAAGGTCACAAAGTAGTTGGCAAATTCAGGCAAGTTCTGTAATAGTGATTGCGAGAGCCTGGTATTCAGTCTCAGAAAAAGATCGAGAAATAATATGTTATTTCTTAGAAGCCTAAAAAATAGAACTTGAACCAAAGTAAACAAAATGAACCAGAGACAAACCATTAGTCGTTAGGATCACCGGCCCAATCAGCATCACTATAAGCCTGTAGATAAAGAAGTCTAGGCTGAAAACGAAGGCCAAAATAAAAAGTACCTTTGAGATATCGCAAGATTCTCTTGATTACTATAACATGAGAGTCCATTAGATTATGCATGAATCGACAAGTTTGATTAACTAAAAAGGCAATATCAAGCCTTGTGAATGTAAGATACTACAAGGCTCCTACAATGCTCCTGTATTGCAGCGGATGAGAATAAGGTTTTCCAGCATCCTGGATACGTGATGATAAGGAAGACAAGGAATAACACATGGTTTTGAATTTTGTAGGTCAACCTTGTCAAGTGATTCTTTGATATACCTGGTTTGAGACACAAATAAACCATAAGACAGATAAGAAATCTGCAGCCTTAAAAAATGATTCAATTGGACCAAAACCTTTATATTAAATTCCTGAGACAAGGCAATAATAACTAATAGAAATAGAGAAGAATGGCTACCAGTAAGAATGATATCATCGACATAGAGGAGCGAGACAATAGTGCGAAGAGAAGAGTGTTGAACAAATAAAGAAGGATCAGCAAGAGAGGCTTGAAACCCCAAACTTGATAAAAAAAAAAAACTAATAAATCTCTCATTCTAGGCACGAGGAGCTTGTTTGAGACCATACAAAGACTTCCTCAGCCTGCAAACAAAGCCCTAGGGTTGAGTTATATAAACCTCTTTATGAAGAATTCCATGCAAAAACATATTCTTAACATCAAACTGCGTTAAAGACTAATTAAACTGAGTTGCAAGGGCTAAACCCACTTATAACCTATAAGATTCTTAACAGGTGGTAAAGAAACGAATTCCCAATTACCTTGGGCATGAAGGGCCTCAATGTTCTCATGCATAGCTAATTGCCATTCAATAATTGTAGAAGCAGCCTTGAAGGAACGAGGTTCAACCTGAGAGAGATCAATAGACTATATAGTGGTAGAATATACCTTTTTTTTTAGAAATACCATTCTTAGACTTGGTAGTCATGGGATGAAGATTTATAGGAGAAAGAGGTAAAAACTATACATAGATGTTTAGGTTGGAAATCAGGATCCACACAGAGAGGAAAGTGTGTAGTGGAGTTCAAAACTGATTGAGGTTGAGAGGTCACACTAGGAGACATTGGATACAAAGTTGCAGGAGCATGAGAAGGAAACGAAGAGGAAGAAACAATAGGTAAAACAGTGTTATGAAGTGAAATAGATGGTAAAGAAGGAGAGGGAGAAGCATAGATTGCAAGCACATACACTGAAGTGTAAAGAAATATAGATTCATCAAAGATGACATGTCAAGTCATAAAAAACCAATTGATTTGAAGAGAAAAATAAATATACCCCTTATATTGACTTACATACCCTAGAAAAATACAAGTGGAAGTTTTTGGCTGAAGTTTATGAGTATTGTAAGGCTTTAACAAAGGGAAACAAGCACAACCAAAGATTTTGAAATGATTGATGATTGGTGAAGAACCATATAACAAGAAAAAAAAAAGATTTAAGTTGGAGAATTTGACAAGGCAATCTATTAATGAAATAAATAGAAGTAGCACAAGCATGAAACCAGAATTTAGAAGGCTGATTGGATGTTTATAATAAAGTAATTGTTGTTTTCAAAATATATTTTTGTTTTGTCTTAGCAAGACCATTTTGTTTAGGGGTATATGAATAAGACAATTGATGGCCAATTCCCTTAATAAGAAGATAATGTTTGAATTTGACACTATAATAATCACCACCCCCATCACTTTGAAAGACCCGAAGAGTAGCAGAAAATTAAGTAACTAAGAATGTATGGAAATAGATAAAAATAAAATAAATCTCTACTTTATTGATCATAAGAAAAATCCAAGTAAACCGTGTATATTCATCAATGAAACTAATATAATATCAAAATTCCTCAACAAATGTAGTGGGAGAAGGACCCCAAACATCACTATGTATTACCTCTAAAGGTTGAACAGATTTAATTGCTGGATATGAAAAAGAAAGTTTTGTAATTTTATCCTCTAAACAAGTGGTACAAATTGATTTAGAAGTGTTTGAAGTAAAAGGAATCTGAGATTGATTTAAAAGAGTGGATGTGATTTTGATAGAGGGATGACCAAAACACTTGTGCTAGAGACTTGTTTTAACCTGTTGAGCAAGATAGCAAAATTGATTACTATGAAAAGCATATGCATGTTGAAAATATAGTTGTGGAATAGAAGAAATGGAGAAAGGAATAAGATATAAACCAGCATTATATAGAACCTTGAGAAGGACATTTCCTGTGATCTTATCTTGAATCCAAAAACCAAAAACATAAAAAATAAATATATAATTTTTATCTTTACACAGCCTATAAACTGACAGCAAATGTTGAGATAACTTAGGCACATGTAAAACTTGTTGTAATTGTAATGATCACTGTGGAATAGTCAAAACAAAAGAGCCAATACTAAAAATGCTCAAACCTGAACCTCTTACAGTGGTAATAGCATCAGATCTAGAGTAAAGAGTAACCAAATTAAGTTAATCCAAATCAGAGCTCATATGAGCTGTTGCTCCAGTATCAGCCACCCAAAATTGTTCATGAGGTGGAAAAAAAGGAAAGGTGACATGCATAGCACTGAGATTGGTAGAAGGAGGTCTACCTTGATAAGAGAAGTTGCCTATATAATAACATTGAATAGTAAAATGCCTAAATTTCTAATAAATTTAACATTCGACTGAAGATGTAGGAGTAAAGATTGATTGTGACATTGATAATAATTAGTAGTTATATGACTTTTTTTACTACAAATTTAACAAGTAGGAATGTCAGTGCCAAGACAAGAGCTTGGCTAAATTTGATAAGGTCGTGGATCAGATTGGTAATGACTATGACCTTTATCACGAGCCTTAAACTAAGAGTCGTAGTTGCCAAATTAACCACTATAGGTGAATATCATATTGTCACCATTAAAATAATTATGATAGCTATTAAAACCTCTATTGAAGCTAGAGGAAAATTGAGAAGATAGAGCTGATTTTGAGCTAAAAGGATAAGAATAAGAATTACCTTCATCAAGAATAAGAGTCTTGCCTTGAGACACCTGATTTTAAGCCATCATTGTAGAGATAAATGGAGATGTTGAATGAGTTTGCTCAATAATAACTTTTTCAGCAAGCAGCTAAGACTTAAGATCTTTAAGAGATAACACATTGTCTCTTCCTCAAACCATACACTTAAATATGTTATAGTCAGAAGGCAGATCATTGAGAGCCAATATCATAATATTGTCATCTTTAAAATAAACATCTGCAGCAGAAAGATGATTATGTGCATCTTTGATCCTTTACAGGTATTGAGACATAGGTTCTAAACCTTTCTTGATAGTTTGAAACTCATTATTCATCTGAAATATTTATGCTTTAGTAACTGTAGAAAATCAATCATTCAATTGAATCTACATATCATGCGAACTGATGCATCCAATGACATAGGAAATCACAGTAGAAGAAAGAGTGACAATAAGTAGCTGCATCAATGCTCGATCATGCATTTTCCAAACCTAATGATCATCAGTTTCAACACCCTCAATATCAGAATCTGCATCAAATCAACTTAGATATTTTTTTTGAACTATCAAAAAATCCTAAAATTCCATGACTCTCAAGAACAATTTTTATCTGAAAATATAATATGAGATAATTTGTATCATCAAGCTTGACTGTCATAACAGTAGAAATTGTAGGAAGCAAAGAACTAATAGAAGATTGAACAATCTAAAGTTTAGAACTTATCACCATTTTAGAATACAAGAAGTAAAAGAAGAGAATTAAAGATTGTGACAATCGGTTGAAGTAATAGAAAATTGAAGTATTAAAGAAGAGAATCAGTTATACAATATATCAAACAGATGATAGACACATTAACGAATACACAAGAATTTCATGAATAAGATGAGAATGAAGCTAGAATCCAGAAGTTAAAGGTCACAAGATCAAGAATGCAATAGCTCTGATACCATGCAAAAATAGTAAGATTTACATAGAAAAGGAATAGAGAGATGAAGAAAAGCATATAATGATTCTATTAAATAGAGAAGAAGAAGAAAAACTTCATTATTGATTCTTGTATTAATTAATTAAACTTCCCTTATCTGACATCTGTTTATATATGCTGTAGTAGGAAGATTATTCACGTAATCTATTCTCTCTTTTATTTACAATAAAAAAACACTAATTGATTCTCTTAACTGACAAACAATAATAATAGCATTCTAACCATTTTATTCTCTAATCTTTTAACATTTGACAGGACTAGAGCCTTTGATATCTTTACATCAAGTATAATTAATAGGTTATCATTATAGATTTCATTATTCACAACAAACATAACAATTTATAGCTTTGGAGGTCACATTATTTTAACATTGTAACCTATCAAAAATATAAAAATAATTTTGTGAAGGCTATGCTATTAAGAATAACACAACCTTCACAACAATATTTGTATATTCCTAGTGCAACCTTCATAAATGTTTTTTAGGTTATGTTCTTTTAAACAACATAAAGTGTTAGGTATCTTATTTTTTTTATTTTTTATTTTTGACATTACATGGTTGAAAACAACGTAACCCATATATTTTAAGTGGTTACGTTATTCCTTTATATTTTGAAAAAAAAAAGAAATTATATTATAGTTTAGTTAATATTGCAATTACTTGTTATAGTTTGAAAAATTAGTATTTACATCCTCGGTAAACAAAAGTTTTTAAATATGATGAAAAGAATAAATTACTCATATATATATTAAATACAAAATGACCAAAATTAACTCTTCACTTAATCAAATGAAAGACAATGTAAACCTTATGTAAAATTTTATATTGTTGGTAAAATTATTATAAAAAATTAAACTCGATGAAGAAAAGAAAATTTAACATTTAAAATTGAAATAATGGTAATAATTGGGAAGAAAGTTTATGATTAATGAACTTAGGTCTGATATTTTAAAATAAGATGATAATGTATTTCGATTAAACATAGTTGAAAAAGAGATAAAGTCTGTGTGTGTGTGTGTTTTGTGAGTATGGCCTTTTAAGGGAGTATGGTCAATGGTTTTTCCATGAGAGAGAGGGAGAGGATTTTTTATTTTGTTCCACCAAATTTGGAAAAGAGAATAATGAATGACATAGATTAAGGAGACTAAGTACTTTTTAGTGGATTAGAAGAAGAAATCCTAAGATTTATAGTTAGAGTTTTGAAGGATAGAAGAGGAAGTGAAGGGAGGAGAAGAAACTTGGAATTTCTTTTCTATTTTTGCATTGATTAGTTATCATTAAAAGGTAAGAAACCTTAGTTGAGAGTTTATTGAAGCTTTGATATGTTTTAGAGTTTGTTATGTTATATTTACATTATGGAATGTTGGGTTTAAGATGTTATGTTAAATAAAATGATGTTTTTTGCTTAGAATTGTGTTCACGGGCATGAAAAACTATTGTGTAATGTGAGAATTGTGAAGATTTTTGGAACAAAACCATGCTTCCCTTTTTAGGTTAGATTTTAGCTTAGGTGAAGAAAAAGGAAATTTAAGTTTTTTTAACCTAATTATTATGATAATTACGATGAATTATGTCTATATGAAGTGTTGAAGTGTTAAAATTAAGAAAAACTACAAGAAATCAAATGGAAACCCCAGGAAGTATTCCTTAGAAGTTTTGGTTAGTTAATTGGGGATTTAAAGGGGAGGGGATTAAATTGTATCAAAACTTGTGTTAATAGATGATTTTAAATGATATTTTGATCATGTAGGATGACTTTTACATAAAGAAATAAAGGAAGAAATAATACCTAACTGAATTTATATGTATGAATTTATACATTTATTATTGAAGTGTGTATTAATTACATGGATTTCTTTATTATTGATTTGAAAGTAGGATGAAAACTGAAATATAATTCTTACGATGAATTTTTAAGTTTGATAATGTGACCCTATTAATGCAAGGAAGGTTGCAAGACAACGACAACAAGGTAGTGTAGCTTCATGTTCATAGGCTCCAACTTGGTGCTCGACATCTTACCATATATTTAAGTTTTAGTATTTCATATTTGTTATTCCTTGAAGTGTATGATTTGAGTTTGAATAATAGAAATAACGTGGAAACGATTGATAAAAGAATGGCATTAATTATTGGATGGATTGATTGGTGAACAAAAAAGAGAGATGAAATTATTAACATTCTGTAAGGAAATTCCTGAATTGATTGGAGATTAAAATTGAAGCCAAAGTTATTGGCATACCATAAAGAAATTGCTAGATTGATTGGTGACCAAAAAGGGATCCAAAGTTATTAATATTTTGTTAGGAAATGACCAGATTGTTTGATAACTAAAAACAAAGTTAGAATAATTGGTGTTTCATAATGAAAATTATTGGATTTATTAGTATTCGTAAAGGATAGATAAAAATGGGCTGATGATATAGAAAATGTTTGAGTAGAATGAGAGGTTATGAAAAAAAAATTGAATTAAATGATTATTCTTAAAAAAATAAAAGTGATAAATTGAAGAATTTCATGATGATAGGCTATCCATTTTCTTTTAATGCTTGTGATGATAATTAGTTATTCATAAGATTAATTACTTGTTTTCAGGTCCATCTTAGACTTGTCATGAGTAGTAGATATTGCCATATTATCTTACTAGTATTAGGTACTGTTATTGTATGTAATTATAACTTTTTAAAGCTCTTTTGAATTGTAAAAAATTATTTTTTTTGTCATGGTATGTAATTCAAATAACATAATTTCATTATGTATGCAATTCTTAACTCATTATTGAATAGGTTTAAATGTTCTAAATTGATTATGTATGTTATTTTTAATGTTTGTTATGCTTTGATTTGTGTTGACAGATGCATTGTAATTGATTAATGATGAATGTTGTGAAGATATATGTTATTATGTGGAGAAATGATCCATGATTGGATCAATATTATTTGTTAATTAGATAATGAAACTTATTGCTACAAAAAATATAGGATTAAATCTTTTTTAGAAAAAACTCTGTTGAAATTTTAGTAAGAATAAAAATGATTTAAAACTTATAAGATTATTCCTAAGGATTAGAAAAAAAATCCCTTAATTTTTTAATGAAGTCTATTATTGATCTTCATTTTTTGTTTGGTTGTTATAGGAAAAATGACGATTAAGCTATGATTCTTGAAAGGAAAAAGAGAGGTGAAAAAGGTTTTTTTTTCTTTTCAATGAAAAATTTATAATATTTAATATAAAGACTCTTTAGTCATTAAACAAAAAAATTATAATTTTATAAATAATCAAATGGTTTTTTATGATGATATTAAATGTTATCACAAGTATAAATTTTTTGATATAAATAATAATTTTTTAAATTATAATGAATAATCACCATATGAGCTAAATTATAAAATCTTAAGGGTAACTTCCCTGAAAAAATAGTAATTGATTGCGTTGTTTTCAATGATCTAACTCATAAATAAAGCTCTTTTATTTTAAATATTTTTTAGATGTAATAGTTTTCAAATATTTTTTTTATATTTGTTTGTATTATTTAAAAATGAAAACTCAAAAAAGTAATCCTAATAATGAAAATGTCATGTATGTATGCATCTGTGTGAGATAAAGAGAGATAAATTAATAAATGAAGAAACATTGTTTTAGCTTCAAGCTTTATGGAGACATGCCCTGTACCTTGGTTATTTCTTTTTTCCTGGAGAAAATAATTAGAGTACCTGCTGCCGATCATGTTAATGACTTTCGTCAGTGCAATTTGAAACACTAATAAAAACTAAAATTTTCTGGATTCATCCGGCCTTAATTTAGGGTTTTATTTTTTTCTCTCAGCGTCACTGTTCCTTCTGGGATTTCAATAAATTTCCTCCAACATATGGCCGTTTTTCTTACATACATCAGTTCTTCAGGACATGTTTACTGATGACATATGAGGACGATTTCTTCTTACATCTTTCATAATTAAGCGCCCGATCATCAAAGAGAGAGAGAGGGAAGGAGGTGGGAGAGAGAAAGGCTGCTAGGTTACTGCTCAGGTTTTTTGGCTTATAAGGGTTACTGTTTTGTCTAGGAAATATAGGGCATGATAACAGTAAAGGGGCGGGGGAAGCAGAAGCTGAAGGCCCTTACATGGGAAAACGACTACTATATGATAGATCCAAATGAAAAAAAAAAAAAACCTTTGTTACTGTTCTAGATATTTGAAAAACCATAGAAACAAGAAGAAAAGACATTTACACTAGAAATTACAGTTCACACATATTCACGGAGAAAACACAGAAGAAGAAGCTTATTTGCCTCTTGGAGGTTTATTATAGAAGCTTGTTTTCCCGTGGCTTATCAAAAAATTAAAGAGAGAAACTTCTGCAAGTTATATAGTGCAACTCTTTCTATGTTTTTTTTTTCCTTGAAAACAGTAACAAAAACACTTAAACGAAGGTCTTGAAGAAGAACTTACTGTGTACATAGTTTTGAGACTCGGAGGATCAATTCGGACATCTTGTGTACATATGGGTCTTTTAGAAACCTATGGCTAAGAATTAGTTGAATAAAATTAGCAGGAAAAGTAACTCAGTGGTCCACCTGAAAAACGCAGAAAGAGATGTAAGAATATTTAGTGTAAAGGAGGACTAAACCGTAGACTAATTAGGCTAAAGAATCCTCTTTAAACTTAAATAAGTTTTATATCATTTATTCTCAAACATAAACAATGACAGGGAAATAGCAACTCCACATGCACATGCCTAGAGTTGCACCAATGACTCAACAAAGGTTGCACGCACGCGCACACACCATGCTCTACAGCCTTATTTAGGTCCCCAAATATATACCACGCTAAAACCTCAAGCAGATTACTTAACTTCTCGGTTTTAGCAGGCCATGCGTATAATTACCACACCGACCAATTAAATTACTATGTAAAGACTAAATTAAGTGTTCTAGCTAAAGAGCCCATGTGAGGCTAGCTAGCTAGAAACCTTATAATTCCATACCAAGATGATGAGTTCCTTGATTAGGCCATGCACCCTCAGGGAAGCTATAAACCCTACATGGGGCTTCTCTCTCTGAAATGATCACATGTTGCTTCCTCCTCCTTCTCCTTCATTGTTATCACCTGACAGGTTATCATTCCAAGGAAGAGTGTAAGGAAATGGCATGCCAGGAGGAGCATGATAGTTACCCCCTTCATTGCCCATCCTTCGATTATACTCAATTGGCCTTTGACGAGGAGCCATTGATTGAATTGAGCTTGCCCCTGGTGGTGCAGGCAATGCAGTTGAGATTTCACTGCAGGCATAGCGAATTAGATCAGAATTGGCTGCATCGAGTTCCTTTTGGAGCCTTTGAACTTGTCTCTGGAGAAAGGAGATAGCACCAACACAGCCATAAACCGGGTCCCTTACTCTTGCCTCGGCTTCATAGGCAAGAGAGTTCACTGCATCCTCTCTTTGGTGAGGGAGAAGCTCATTGAGGAGCTTTGTCACATTGCTTGCTCCAAAGATCTTGTGAACATTGGCAAATTTTTGAGGCTCCTCTGGTGGGAAGTAAGGTGCAAAGATACAGCCTGGCATGCATTTTCTCCTCAAGAACTTGCAGGCAGCACAGGGAGAGTTGTAAGAGCTGGATGAAGCCATGTTCTCTGTACAAGGAGAGTATACACAAACCCCATCAGGCATTTTTTTGTGATCTTTACTTAATTGAAGTTCGTTGATCTTTTTATTCCACTCCAATTTTCAGATTCATCTTGCTAGAATGTTATGTCATGCATAATATATTTGCATCTCTTTTTAAATTTTTTCTTCCTCCTTTCTTTTTGTTCTCTATCTTTCCCCCTCTTATTTACTACCTCATTCACAAAGAACTTCTGGACAAGGTTTAATACGATAATTCTGCTTAGGTTTGAGATTTGAGTAGAAGCATCCTAAATTGTTTTTCGTAAGCTCTCTCCTGCCAAACTCAAGTGTGAGAAAATCACAAATCCATGTCTGCTGTTTTTATTTCTTTATGTGCATCCCATCCCACACATCTTTTCTCTCCATCTGACACAAACACACGCACAAATCCCTTATCTCCCATAAAGAGGGAAAGAAAAAACAAAATATTGGATCTATGCCTGCATAGCTACTGAAATCTGATAAATAACTGTCATTTCCCTTTCTTTGGTAACCATAACTACCTCACACTCTTTTTCTTTCCCCTCCAGGCCCTATTTAATTCTGCTTTCCTTCTTACTTTCATTTTCTATATGAACTCAAAACCACAAAAGCTTAATTTCTGCTTCTGCTTTTAAATTTGTTAGAGATCCTGTCTCTTTTATTTTCCATGTCATCATCTCTCTTTCTTATTACTCACACATAATTCAGTCTGCCGTCTAAATTTGGATGATTTCAGTTGCATGACAAATTTTAGAGTCATGATATCCTTGTGAAATTTGTTGAACATGGGATCTGAATAGTAAATTCATCATAATTGGATATTCATATATAGTACATATGAACATAGCAAAGCCTAAATCAGAAGCATTAACTCAAAGGACTCTAGCATCTTTTAGCCTTTAGCTTGTCAAAAACAACAAAAACAGGAGAGAACTCTTAGCATAGTGAGGGGATAAAGAAGCTACAAATGCTCACCTTCTTGTGATCTAGCTAGGTTTCTTTGATTATGTGAGTTAAAAGAGAAGTACCTTTTTTTCCCCCCTTGGAGGAGAGCTCTCAAGAACTAGATGTATGCTCTTTGTTCCCTCCTAAGATAAAGTTGCCTTGGCTAATGAAGAGAGGAACAACACAGATTTATTGCAGGTGATTCCTCATAGAGGAAACCCTAAGGAGTTGGGGTTGTGGGGGGTGTGAGAGAGTAAGAAATTCAGTAGCAATTAGAGAGGAGACCAAAGAGAATTTTGTGAATGGAGAAGGAATTGAGGCAAAAGACAAAGGTAATAAATGAGAGGTACACTATGAAAGAATGACTATGACCCTTCATCTAATAATAATATCAAGGATGTGGGGATGTCTCCCATTTTCATTCCATCACATATCCCTTTCTCATGCACTATAATTGTAATACGTATTTTTATTAAAAATTAAAAAGAAGAAGAACAATTGACAAGTTAAAAACATTAAGAAATTAAGTAGATCTCTCTTTTTGCTGTGTTCTTCGTTTAGTGATTAGATGGAAAAGAATATTAATTTGTGTATCGTTGAATATATAGATCATCCTAAATGTGGCTACTTTAGATTTTCTTTCTTTTATAATTACCTTGCAAGAGAAAGAACCTTCTGATTTCTCTCTCTCATATCAGATCCACAAACAGTAAGTACAGGATTGAGTATAATTACACAAGGTTAAATCTCATCTGGTTACCCTAATCAATATATTGAGAGATGTACACTTGACCTTTTAAACATGCATCTCATATTTATAAGAAATTAATCATGTATAATGTGAAACTTGTTATAGTATTTACCTATAATTTGCTAATAATATAGAAGAACCATAAAGAGTATATATTTTTAATGGTTTTAGATTATTTTAATGTGTTGATATTAAAAATAATTTTTTAAAAATCAAAAAATATTATTTTAATATGTTTTGAAATGAAAAACACTTTAAAAAACAACAACTACTATATTTCCAAACACGCTTTCATATTATAAAATCAAGTTTATTTAAGAGACTATAAAAAAAATGATTGTTATATTAATTAAATCATTGAATTTTCAAGAAGTAAACCTTTTAGTTAACAAGAAATATCTTAGCAAGTAATATAAATTTATTTTTTAGATTTCATCTAATAATTTAAATTTTTAGATTAAGATTGTTTTTTAATATGTCATCATGGTATTATTGATCAAATGGTTCTTTTTTTATTACAATTAATGGATATCACAAGATAATATGAATTTTTATAAGTTCTAGAACTATACCTAACGGTCCAAGATTTTTTAGTTGAGATAATATTTATATCTCAATCAAGAACTTGCATACCCCACCACACATGAGCCTTGCTTGAATATGAATTATCCAGTGCTAGGTGAATGCCAAAAATAGAATTTCATAATTTAAAACAAGCGTCTCCTCTTGTACTAGATTAGTCAATTCCCTCAGGATCATCTAAATGCTAATCATGCAATCCTAATTAATGAGTGTTAACCATTCTTTTTCCTCCTTGCATTCTGTGTGCGTGTATATATAAGAATAATGGGAGATGAACCTATATAAAGTTTTTCTAATTGCCATCCATTTTCATTTCAAAATCTTTAATTATTGTGTCAATTGGGAACAATCCAAGTAAGTTAAACCAGCTAGATAATTCGCTCTTCTTCAATTTTATGAGATTTTCCTAACCAGATATCATTCCTGCATTGAATTTGATCATATAACAGCATGGTATCATAACTTATTTTTGTTATTATAAATATTGTGGTAAATGTCTTCCCATTTATATTTGTTTTAATGTCTTCCCTGAGCAAGTCTTTCAGTGAATATAATACGCCTAGAAAGGACTGCTGGTATGTAGATGTACCAACTCGATATAACTGTACAGTACGTTCTTCTTCCTTCTACAACAGAATCATACGTGAAAAATACTTTGCAACTGATTAACACAAGAATCAATTGCTTTATCCTTTATGTTAGAAAAATAGCAAGATGATCGCCATATATAGGAATCTTTCTTAGTTTATATGCAGCACAGTAGATGGAGTCTTGCAAAATTTGCCCACGATTACAATCCATTAATCAGTTTTGATCTGATTCCTGAGCAGAGTACTGAGTAGCTGACACAAATCCATCATCCGTAATGCCTTAGTGTGTATTGACAGTACGTACTATGCTACTGTAATTGATGAACATGGAATTAAGTATCTAAATTAATAACCTGAATACTAAGTAGGTTTATATACTTGAAATTATACATACTTAACTTTTATTAATTAGAATAAGAGTGAACCCTTTAAACTTATACAATTTTTTTAATAATTAGAATAATAGATGTCTTTTAAACTCGAAATCTTATATTTTCACATTATTTTTTAGTTAATTTTTATTAATTAGAACAAAGATAATAAGATTAAAATTTGAACTCATAACCATGTAGTTAATAAAATTATGATATTATATTAAAAAATTAATTCAATTTATTCACTCAAATTATTAAATAAACTTTTAAAAATAATTTTATATTATTGTCTAGCAATCACACAACTTGATTGTGATATTTTTCAAGATGCATTGACTCGTTGCTATTATGGCTTCAGCCTTTTATAAATTAAATCATAGCATCAAACGTCCAATACTTCAGTTTGCTATATATGCCTCATGAGATACAACATTTCTCATAATCAACACTACGTGCTGCTTAATTTTATCAACTAGCCTAAGCCAGGCTTTTGGAGAATTAATTCGGTAGGGAAATGAAACAAGATACATATTGAAATTAAATTATAATAATCACAGACAGCACTAATTACAATTACCGTATCTTAATTTGGAATATTCTGCCTTGCAATTAATGAGATTATATCTTAATTTCCATTGCTTAGAAAGATGGCAATAGTTTCCATCATAATTTTAGATTCTTAATCACACCACTTACAATACTTATATTTAATTTTTTTTAGTGCACCATATATATTTACATCGCCTTGTTAGGGTTATTAATTATAAAAATTTCGAGGGTGACCACATTTTATAATCCTCAATATCTCAAATACATATAAATTCCAGTTACTATAAGACAAAATCATTTACTATATATATATATATATATATATATATATATATATAACAAGAAGTCATTTTAAACAAAAACATTTTTTATATATATATATATATATATATATATATATATATAACAAGTAGTCATTTTAAATAAATGATGTAAAATACAAGGCCAGAGTATATATGAGTATTTCATTTATAAAATTGAGTTTGAATTGGATATTATCTTGAAAAAAAATTATTTATCTAAATGCAATGCAGGTGCATCTTTAAAATTACTCAGAGAAAACCTGGTATTAGTTAATTTATAAATTGATCTAATTAGGGGAAAAATTAAGAGGGGCTTGGCAGGGGCAAGAGCCCCTGCAAGAAAAAAAACATTATTTTCAGTCCTTTTTCTTCAATAAACTAGATTTTAGCCCTAATTAAAAATAGAAAATTTTCAATTTTCCCCCCTAATCTTTTTTCTCTAATTTGGCCCTCTCAAACTAAATTTCCTAGCTCGCCCCTAGGTTTGATAATACTTCTAGCTATCGCACATCCGTAGTATTCTCTTCTTCATTACATTCTAGATTAGTTTATAAAAAAATATAAAGACATAAATATATAAATAAAAAAATATTGTGAATTTTTTTTTAAAAAAAACAAAACTCTTTTTTTGGAAAAATATTGAATGTGAGGGATCATTAGATCATTATATAATTATTTATCAATGCTAAATAACCATCCCAACTTAAAAACATGAAGGTAATAGAGATGGTGTTTTACTTCATTAGATATTTAATCCAATATCTAGTCCAAATCTATTGAATTACTCATGTTATGCTTTTCTACATCACAACATTCTGACGAATGGCCAAACCTGCAATAAATAATAATAAAATTTATAGTTTGATCAGAAATCCAATCTCAAAATTAATTAAAATCTGTTATTGACATTGAGCATTGTACGAGGAAAAGATAGCATGGCATAAATAATTCTATATTTTATTTCAAACTCTATAATTAACTGCAAGGAGTGATGATTTTGAGATTTATTGGTGGTGGGTTATGAATAAAATATTTAATAACTTATTTCTTTAATTATCATTAGTTTTCTTACAACTTTTCTTTTATCTTATAGGATGAGTCATAATATGAGTTTCAAGGTATGCATATGCAAAATTAATTTAATGATAAATTAGAAAGAGCAAAGTAGTTCATAGCTAAACCAATGGAGGCATTGTTACTCGATTGAGTCAGTAAATCATTGGCATAACATTGATAAGTTTTGATAAATTAAAGGTGCCCAAGTTATAATTTCCTCATAGATATATAAATATTTTATTGGCTAATATTTTAAATTCAGGAATATATCATAACGAGATGACAAGTACTATTTTATTTAAAGAAATTGTTCATGAACAAAATCATTTGAATCTTTACTGGAGGTACATCTAGTATAGAAACGAGTGTGAAAGGGGTATTGAAAATTACTTTCAATAGAATTAGTGTAGGTGGGTTTCAAGCTCTCATCAAGATAGATTCGAAGAATGCATCTGTGGTCCTTGCCTCCATAGACATTCATTATTATCCTGACAATGTTCGAACAGGGAGATTGTGTTAAATTCGGGAAGAAGAGATATCTGTTGAACAATAAAGGGAATTTTTGTAGGAGGGTCCTTGACACACTTGAATAGGAGGAGTTACTGAAAATGAATTGGAGCTGGAGGGTCCATGACCCTCTTCCACCCCCTTTACATTGCCTCTCTGTCTCATATGATTAGTTTATACTTACACATGGAGACATAGGGATTGAGAAAAGAAAACTCTTATCCTTGGAGGAAGGAGGTGGGGGTGGTGGTGGTCGGAGGAGGAGTCTAGAGACACTCTATCCTTCTCAAGACCCCACTCACTGGAAGGCTGTGTTGTCTCCTACTATTCTTAATCTTTTTTCTTTTTCTATGAACAACAGCATTATTATTCCTTATCTATGTTCAACAGGATCTGACCGAGCCTCTCTTTAAATTTGTTAGCTCCACATCGTTTTTATACTTCATTATCCATAAACTCCAATATTTGATCATTATAAGTAGAAGCACAAATGAACACATAAAATAGACTTACACATCAAAAACATAAAAGAAAACCAAACTTAAAGTACTTGTTGATTAAAAATAAATTAAGAAAAAAATCAATCATTTTAAGAATTTCTAATTCTTGATAGCACAAACAAGAATACACAACGAATCAAAATTTGTAAGTTATTTTATGTAAGAAAAGAACATAAAAACTTTGATGGGAAGAATGTAAAAATAAAGAGGTTCAGAAAGACTACAAGTTCTTTTAATGATTAAAAAACATGCCAAATTATCTGTTTTAATTTATAGGTGATTTTTTATAGCTAATTTAAATTAACTTATTTTTATTTAAAATAAACAAACATTTTCTTGGAAGGATACAATTAAAGTAAAATATTACTTTATCTAGATAAACACAACTCTTTATTCATTAAAAAGTAACATTCCATTCACTCTAACAAATTCACTATTAATTTATGAATCCTTATTTCTTATATCTCAAGAACAACAGCATATTAAAAAAAAAAATAACAAGGTAAAACTTGAACACATTGTACATATATTAATTAAGTACATATAGTAATTAAATAATACATACTAAATTTAATACTTTTACTAAAATTTTTTTTTGAATCATATAGCATATTAAGGCGAATCCAGAAAGGGCTCGAGTCCCCGCAATAAAATAAAAATTCTACTTTTTCTTGAATAATTTAAAATTTTAGAGCTGAAATTAGTAAAATTTAAGTGTTAACCTCTTCTAGAAAAATATTTATAATCTTGTCCCATCTAAAAAACTTTCCTAGCTCCACATATGATATTATGATAGGTACTAATATATGATAATATGATAGGAAATTGAATTAGAAAAATTTGTTATGGTAAGTTTGTCACTACAGTTAGAAAACGAATATCAGTAAAATTGGCTGTATAGTGATTGACTCCATTATATATTATCAGCACTTGCTTTGTCCAACCTTAAGAAAGACAGCAGTACTAACTGAATTTAATATGACAAATCCCATTTTCAGACAATAAATTCTTCGACTAAGTCAGCAAGGACAAACGTTGTTTTTCATTTTTATTATTATGGCAAGAAGGCAGGCTCGCTTAGGGGGAAAAAAAATAAAATTCCACTACTCATCAAATCTTTGATGAAAGCCTTTATAGATGCTACTTTACCAAATTACCTCTAATAAAGAATCATCATAACCTAGAAGGAGCCATGCCATGACACTGTCAGGGGGGACCTTAACTTTAGATTTCTAACAAAAATTCAGAAGCATAGTCCCTGAATGTCACAATCATGTCATTTCCATGGCTCTATATATCATCTGAAATCCGGCCGGTGCCTGGTGGGAACCCTAAAATCCTTGGACCACCATTTACACCTATTCACCTAGCAAGCTAGGTAGCTAGGTAGCTAGCTAGCAAACGGTTTAAATGAGAGCTCGCAGAAACATGCAGTTTGATGAAGCACACAGTTTCTGAGGAATTCTCCTTAAATAACTTGAAGCCATCACATCGTCACTGAAGTTCAGAGTAGGTGGAATAGAAGGACATCAGATGAAAAGCTAGGGAAATTATTCTATTTTTTGACGAGAACTGTACAGTTTAAGATTTGTGAACTGCTATAAAAAGAACTCCAGAAGTTTCACTTAATTTTAGTAAACAAAGAAAGGATGCCATTAATTAATGACTTCAAGTGCTTAATGACTTCAAGTGCTTATGATCTCGATCAATTCCCACAAGTCTACCCTCCGAGATCGATCCTGAAGGATTAGTTTTGATGATTAAATAATTGTTTTCTCCACCTTTAACTTTGATGATTGAACCAGAACCACGTTATGAGAAGTACAGTTCTCGTAATCTTAAGTATTAATTAGTTCTAACAAATGACTTTGATTAGACTATAAATAGGGATTTAATCTCAAATTAAGTGATAAGATTGGTCTTCGACTAAAATAATTAATTTCTAATCTCCAAAACCTTTCTTCTGTAAGGAATCTAGTCACAACTGATCAAGCTATGAAAAGATTGATGTTAAGGTTATGCATAGATTAATCTACAATTCCTATAATCATTCATTTTAGTTTTCCTTCTGTCAATTGATATCTGCGTATTCTTATTATTTTTTTAACGTATTTTTATTCTGAAAAATAAAAAATTTCACAATACATTGCTTTGGTTTTGATTAACAACAAAAAATACTTTAAGAAAATCCTTAATATATATAAAAGTGTCATGTTGTTTGCTTTCAAAGTAAATCTAGTCTTAATCAAACACTTTTCTATACCAAAAATAAATAAAATAATGAAAAGACAACAATATCAAATAAAAACATTCTTTTTGTTGCTATTTCAAGATAAAAAGAATAAAAACAGTAAAGATAAAAATATATTAAATCATAAAGATATAAACATGAAAATAACTTTTTTTCTCCAATAATTTTAGATTGAATTAATATATTTTCAAAATAAAAGATACAGAGAGCACATGTTTTGAAAGACAATGTTTATTATTTTTTATTTCAAAAATATTCATGTAAAAAACTCTCAATTTTATAATTATTCAACTAAAACATATAAGGATAAAACTAAAGGATTAATTCAAAACAAATTCTGCGTTAACTCAAGTTATTATTTTTATTTTTGGTTTTGTTAAATTTAAATTTATTATTTAACATATTGTATGCTTTTTTATTTATAGTATTTGATTTTTTTTGGTAAGATTTTATATTGATCATTGTGTCCTTACTTGTTAAATATTACATACATGCATTCTAAAAAATCACAATTTTAAGGAATGGATTAACAAATGAAAGTAGTTAGTTTAATAATTAGTTGGCCCAATTTCAGTTTAATTATAACTAGTCTCTTGGTTCTTTTTTTGTTATAGTTACCTTCTCTCTCTTTTTTTGTCAATTAAGAATAAACAAACAAAGTATTTATGTTTACGCAATCCAATTATTATTAAAAAGAAAATAAAATTGACTAAAATCACATGTTACTTCAATTGTTCTTCTTCCTGGTTTCTTGATTTCACCAACTAGTTATTATGGTGACCTATGAGAATATAATCTAGCAAACTAATGATTAAAATTAATACTTCAACAAGACTATCAATTTTTATATCATATTAACAGCAATCCCCCTCGTACCACTTTAATATTTGTCTTCTTCTAGTTCTCAGGAATAGACACACACACACACCAAAAAAAAAAAAAAAACCTACAAACTATTGTTGTATCAAGCATGCCCGACTGACTCTACTGTTAATGGTCTCATTCAACTGCAAAACTGACCACCTACAACAAATAATTTTTTGAGTGTGTACTTTTATTAAAAAAATATTTTTTTAAAATAAATACTACATTTAGGTCTATATAGTTCTATAAGTTACATTGTTCTTAACAACACAGCTGAAAATCCTTTTTAATATGCAAGTTTTGGTGCTTAGAACTATTTATATTGTAAAAAGTAAATTGGTTTATGCTAATAGAAACAAAGTAATTTGTATATTCTTATGCGGTAATAATGTTTAGAATGATATAACTTGTGTATTTCAAAATAAAATTGGATTGCACTATTAATCATAACCTATAAATTATATTATTTTCAATAATATTATTTCTCATAATATATTTTTTTAGGTTAGCTGCCAAAACTTTTATTGGTGTATGCTATTTTAAGAAAAGAAAGCTGCTCCCACCACGACTCAAAAGACTGGAGACTGCCCTATCTGCACGCCTGCCGACTTTCAATCCTGTCAGCAGAGTTTTAACGAATGCAAACCCAAAAAGGACACTTATAGGTAATAATGCCCCTAATGATTAGATGTGCTAAAAAATTAGAGAGATGTAAATACCCCCATAATGCGTGCTTGTGGACAGGGGCCATACACACACAAGAAAGTAGCAGGTAGTAGGCTCTTCAATCTTGCAACATATTCTTGACAGGAAAATAAAATAATCGTGAACCAACTTTTAGTAAAATTTCTTGATTTCTTCTAATTATATGATCATTGTCTTTGTATCATTGATTATTTGGTACATCACATGCTGAATAGCAGCACTAGATGATGATGATGATGCATGTACTAAAAGTAACAAAACATGAGAGACATTGTCATTTGGCGTGTAGTACTTCAATGGTAAACTCGGAAAACAAAGGCAGAGATTCAGAATCAAGTCAAGAGGATTTATTTCAAGATAAAAGAACAGAAGATGCAAAGAAATCGCTGATTTGTTCCCAGCTAGCTGGGCTCGGAGTGGGGATGAGCTTGAGCTCATTGGTTCTAGGATCTGACAATGTGCTCAACCGAGTTAGTGCTCGTGGGCTCTTCGAAATAATATATTCGGCCTTTTACGTCCTTACTTTTTGTACTTTCAAGAGTCTAGGCTTCAGCACAGCATCATAGGTTTGGATGAAGTTGTATGCAAAATGTTTATCCGCGCGCACATTTTACTCTATAAAACCAATTTACTGATTAAAAGAAAAGGGGGCGTCTCAAGCTCCCGGAGGGGATTTCTTTTACTTTCTTCTGGGCTGACAACCTACAACTTCGACCTCTATACATTCGGCAAACAAGATTCTGATTCTTTTTCCTATAAACAAGACAGGTTCTTACAGAAAAAGGAAATTTTATGTGCATTGCAAGCTTCCATTGTTTGATGAAGACAGTATTGGAGGTTCATATTCCAAAAGGGCTAACATGGTGACACAATCAGCAAATACATCAGCTATCAGTGTAACGTATTAGAGTCATGATGTGTTCTGCAAACTTCCATTACTGGATAAAGACTGTATTGGACTTGCATTGCTTAAATTCTCGGCAGCTATGAACCAATCATTATAAACATTAATTCCAATCTTTCAACGTAAATTCTTATGTAATTTTGGATTATCTAAAGGTGAGGTATCATGCATTAATAGGCGTGATTTATTCATCACCTTTCATGAATTCCACTTGAAGAGAAAAAAATGGAAGGAGGTGAAACATCTGATCCAAGTTTGTTGCTTGCAAGCTCAACATTTCTCATATCCTTCAAACTTTCCTGAGTAGAATTTTTGTTTTGCAAATTTCCAGCTGATTCAAATGGTCATAACCTTATTGAAGATAATGAGATTGCTGTACAATCTGAGTTAGGGAACCGGAGGATAAATTGGGTCAATCAGAGATCCAGACCTCTATTTACTAGCTTGGAGATGTAGTGTTATTCCTTTCAGATATAGGCACATTAACACCTTCAACAAAGTAAAATAATAATAATAATAATAACAATAATCAAGATAAGTTTACAAACATTAAACAATATGATTAACATATACAATCACACTAACTTTTTCTCTATTTACTAATGAATTTCAAAGCATAAAATAAATCAATCTATATGCAAATGATGAGGGGAATTCCAATGAGTCCCTTTTCATGATGTGAAGCCATATAAATGGAATCCCACATAAAAAAAAATAAAAAGACAATTCCCTCAAAAACCCTTTAAATCTACAATTCAAATCAAAGAAATCCCAGAACAACCACAATGCATTGTATTAGACTATTTCAGCAAGAAGAAACAGTAGGGACAAAAATAAAGAAACAATAAGCGAAAACATCAAAAACCCACATAGATTTTTCTGTTAAAAGTGACAGTGAGGACCACTCCACGAGCATTTTGGTCAATGATGAGCTGTACAGAGGCCACTGAAGAAGCAGAGAGCCAGAAGCCATTAGCATTGTCTTTCGAGGTTGGAGAGAGGGACACGTTGATGATGGGAGAGAAGGGAAATTAAAGAAGCGAGAGTAGTGCATCTGCCATTGCTCTTTCTTGGTGCTTGGGATTCCATCCTTAGGGTTTTGCAGTTGTTGGTTCGCACCGTTTCTGACTCTTTTCTTTTACAATCTCTTAAATTTTCCTTGTAAAGAGATTGATTGTTTCCATGGTAATTTTAGCTTTTAAAAATCTATTTGAAAATATAATTATAATTATTTTTAAAGTATTTTTCATGATAGAATATATTAAAATAATTTTTAAAATTTTAATTTTTTTTTTAAATCAACACATTAAAATGATACAAAAAATACAAAAAAAATATTTTTAATTAAAAATTAAAACATCATGCTTTGTAAACATTAAAAATTTGGTGGGACCTCTAAATTTTATGTTGAAAGCACCATTTCACACACAAACTCAAAGTTTTTTATCGCGTCTATGCCAGGTGAATTAATTTACCTGACAATACGAGAAGCATTTACTTGGTACTATTTATATAAACAGTGTTAGGTGAATTTCACGTGGAACTGTTCATGTGGACAATGTCCGTTGTTCATTGGACCATGTCCGACAAGGTAATTTTTTTAAATTGTATTTTACTTGAAAAACTAGTATTTAATATTATTTAATAACATTACATAAATTAGAAGAACATCGCATGATGATGCAATATTTGTGGAATTTGATCGCAGTTCTAATTTTATTTCTAATGATATTTTACTTGATTTTGTTACACGCCCAAAAAACCATGGAAACTATAGTCCTTATTAGATTAATTTCATACATGATGAAATTATAGATAAGTTAAAGAAATAATAAAAAAATATTTGATATAAAGTATTATTTATTTAATGATGTCATAATAATAGTTAAATTTACAATATTTACATTAAAAACCATCAATATTAATATATATCTTTTTTAGTTATTTTATAACCTCAATTTGAAAAGCATGTTTAACTAAAAAAAATAAACTATTTTTTATTCAACCTCAATTTTAACCATAATTTTAACTAAACATATATAAATATCAAACCAACCTTAACCAAAAGTATTTTTTATAAACTAACTTTTTTCAAACCACAACCACAAAAGCTACCACAATAACAAATTCCCAAAGCTGGTCTACTTGCTATGTTTCTTACGTTGGCCTCCAACTTTAGTCTCTACCTACTGATTTTTTTATCATGTTTTTCTAATTGAAAAAAAATTATTATTAACTCAAACTGCAGATCCAATGCATGTTAAATGATTTTTAGATATTAAAATGATATATTAAATTTTTTTTCTTTTAATATTGAGACATAACATATTAGGTTGTTAAACATTAATTTTGATTAACTTGTAAAATTCATTATTCAAGTCATGCAATCATAATAACACTATAAAAAGCAAATCAAAACAAATCACAAAGTCAATTCTCAATCAATTTAATATTAAATAGTAAAAAGAAAAAATAATTAACATAAAAGAAAAAGATAAACAACTCAAGTAAGCTCAAGTAAACCTATTAAATTTATGATCTAGATCATGAGAATATAATAACCTATAGAAAGCAAATAAAAAAAATTATGAATGTCAATTCTCAATAACCCAATATTAAATGATAAAAATAAAAAAAAAATCAATTAAAAAAAACTCAAGTAAACTTGGATTAGCTTGTCAAACCAACAATACAGGTTATGATATTGGGATTACCCCATAGAAAAAAAATTAAAGAAATTATGAAGTTCAACCTTTAGCTAACTTAATATTGAAGAATTAAATTAAAAATAAAATCAATTAAAAAATAACAATAAAAAAATGAGATCATATTTAACACAAAACAAACTAATAGGTCATTTTACTATTTTAGAGAGGGTTAAATATGGAAATCATGAAGATGAAAAAGAAAGGAAAAAGGAGAAAAAAATGGGTGTATATTAGAACCTTACCACCCTTACATGTTGCCTCCTGAGGAAACCACTACCTGGACAACTTCAAAGACTCCAAGAAAAGTCATCAGTGGATCCCAAAGAAAGTTACACAAGCCACCACATCATGGTGGTATCCTACACATACTAGTATATGGTTGGACATGTCCCAACCCTTCACTTTAATTCTTAACATGGAAAAAAATGTTGAATATTTTTTAAAAATTTAAATTTTATTCCTAAATATTTTAACTATTTCAAATCAATAAAATTGCATTATATTTTATCAAATTGAGCACCAATAAAGCTTTAAACTTTTTCCTTAATATTGTAAAAAAATCAACAATAAGCTAGTTGAAGTAAACCATCATATTTGATTTCACATCAATTAAATGTCAAATGATCAAATTAAAAAAAAAAGTTAAGTGATAAAAAAAATTCAGAAAAAAAGTGGATTACTAATACAATCCAGAGTGATTTGTGTTTAGTGCTATAATATAAAGGTGTTATAATGAAACCTCAAAATATTTTAATTTCTTTCACTTTTAGGTCAATTTTTTATTTATTTTATAAGGCAAAAAAACATCAACTTCTATTATTATTATTATTATTATTATTATTATTATTATTAAGAAAATGCTCCAATCAAGTACTATTTTGGATAGTGTTTTGAAATAGAAATAATGGAGATAAGGAGATCATGTCTTATCTCATACTTTTTCTTTTGAAAAGACATAAATTTACTCTTAAAATATACCAAAAAAAATTTAGTTTATGTTTATATCTCTGTCTCTCCCAACTAAATATGTTTTTATCTTTTTGGTATTTATTCTTGTTATCTTGGAATACTAAACAAATACAAAATAAATCACTTAGATGTAAGTAGAGATATATACTTATTGGTAATATTGGTGATGATATTAGCACTTTTATATTAATAAAATATTAAATTAAAAAAGTAAGGCTTATGATATCTTTAGAGATAAGGGCAAGTGTAGTTATATCACCATATTAGAAAAAATCAATGACAATTCTTGAATCTGAAACATAAAATTAAATGTCTCCTAGTAACAACTTGTGAAGAGAAGACGGATTTTTCTCAATTCAAGTTTAATATATTAAGGAGAAAATAATAAATATCATTGATATAGTACTACATATGTTAGTAATCAATCATTAAAAAAAAAATTGCATTGAATGCATGCTTTCTTGTTTTGTAAAAGACTTCTTTTTCAATAAAGATAACCACTTAACCATATTTTCAAATGAGAAGAATCAACTTGGCCATAAGAATCCTAACAATTATGCTTGGGATAATCTATCTTAAAGGAAAGGTGAAAAAATCTCTCATTAAAGCTGACAACATTTTAAATCTTTACATATTCAATGCGTAAAGACTTGGAGGGTTATTGATGAATCCATATATTTTTAAAATTTAAGTTTTAGCCTAATTTCATATATAAAAAGGGCCAAAAACAAGGTGATAATCTAATAATAAAAAGGTGGGGGCTTACATCCATACCAAATATCCTTAGGCTTGGTAGAATCCTAGGCCTAAATGACATGAGTTTAACTTGTTTTTAGACCCAACATTTTTAGGTATAGCTATATATTGAGCCAAAATGGACATGGTTCTGATAACATATCAAATTCAACATCCTTTAGTTCACCTATATGCTCATCCTAAGTACACATAGGTTTCGGCTATACGTTGAGCTTAAACAGACATGGATCTAACGATTTGGTAGACTCAACATCATTAGATACAGTTACGCAGTTAACCCAAGTACATAGAAATTTAGCAAGCTGGCAAACCCAACATCCTTAGGTTTAGCAACGAGTTGAGACCAAAAAGAAATAGATTTGACAAGCTGCTACACTAAACATCTATAAGCTTAGCATCGTGCCATGTCCAAGTTGGTTTGAATCTGATGATTATTATAGACCTCATTACTATAAAGTTTTATTTGTCTATTCTTATAATTCCTGAACATAAAATATTAATGTTAATAATACTTATTTATTTACACTTCTAGGTGTATAAAAGTCTTCTAATGGCCTACCATATTTCCACATTAATATTATATAAGAGATATTTATTTCTTATTAATATTTTAAAAGGAATATTTATCACTTGTTAATACTATTAGGAGGAAACGACTCTCTAGCCCTTTCATCCAGCAAAAACTATAGGGTTAAGGGGTTATAAATAGGTAAATGATTCATAATTTTTATTTTCTAAGTATTCATACTTTAATTCCCAAAGCATATATCATACAAAAATATATAAAAAAAAATACTTTTTGTTGTTACTCAATTTTGGACCCCACGTGCTAGAGATGATGTATACCCGTTTTGAACCAAAGGGTTCTACTGTTGTCGCAATTTTTTTCTTTTATTCCAACTTAGGCTCTGATTCTAACTTGGTTTCATACGATATATGACCATCCTAGCTATATTCTGTCACTCATGATATGTTCAAAAATTGACTTATACCTTTATTAGGTCCTAGGGATCATTCTTCATAGGGCAGATTCTCAGTCAGATTTGGATGCTTTAGCATTGTCAGATCATGAACCTTTTTTACCAACTAGATTACTGTCAGATTCTGTTCTCTAAAATGATTTTATCTCACTTCGATTACTTCATCAAAGTTGTAGTCCTACATGTGTAGATGAATTTTAGCTTTTGAATCACTTGATTTCAATATCAGAGGCTCAAGATGTTCTCGTTTGAATATCTAACGTAAAGGTAGAGAATTATGTCGTGAGAAGGATATTGACCCGAGTCTGCACTAAAAAAACTCTTTTTTTGGCCTAGTTTTTATGATTTTTGTTCTTAGTTCATACTCTCGGTCATATCAGGATTCTCGATATTCATCAATTTTTGAGTTAGACTCAGAGATCCCTTTCGACCAACCAAATCACTGCTAGATTCTGTTCTGTAAAAAGATTTTATCTCACTTTAATTTCTTCATCAAAGTTTTAGTCCTAGACGTGTAGATGAATTTGGGCTTTTGAATCACTTTATTTTGATATCAAAAGCTCAAGATATTCATATTTGAATATCTAACATGAAGGCAAAAAATTTTACCGCGGGAAGGATATAACCCAAGTTTGCGAGACTGATTCGAAGGATTTTTTTTTCTGGACTAAGGACTGAATCAAAAGGTGTTAAAATGAGGGATTGAATTAAAAAAGGATATTGAAAGTTGGAGATGGGGGTTGGATCATCATAAATGATAGGATTTTTATCACATCGAATAAGGAAAATAAGACTTTGCAGCTGCACCCTCCATCTGATTTCTATCCCTTTTTCTCTGATGTTTTCCTTTCTCATCACGCCTGATTGTTGGAGTTGAAGACCACATTTTTGTTGTCTCATTTCAAAGGGAGCAGCTGGCCCTATGGAAGGAAAGGAAAGAGTCATACTATCCTTCAAAACTAGAAAGAAATCAGACGTAAAGCACCAACACAAAATTAGAATATTACAGTTTCCTTTTGCATTTTTTTACTGCAAATCAGTAGGGATTTGTGTCCTAGGATTAATGCATTGAATCCTTCCTAAATAGAGATATGTTAGACTATCTAGAAGCCCCTCTAATGACCTAGGGCGGCAGAGAAAAAGGGAGGAGAGAATAGAGGAAAAAGAGCAACAAAGGAGAGCAGAAAAATAAAAGAAAAGAAAGAAAAACAAACACAACAAAACAAAGAAGAAAAAAATGAGAGGCAAGGAGTTAGTAAAAAACACAGGTAACAGGGGAACAAAGAGGTTTCATTCTTTGATCTATAGAGCCTTTGGTTCCTATACATCCCTTCGTCACTGTGAAAGAAACAAAAGAGAGGAGAAAGGAGAGGCAGGCGATGGGGAAACCAGTTATTTCGAGCTGCAGTTTGAAGGAACACGCAAGAGAGGCAAGCGATAGTATTCAAGGAAGCACGCATGAGTTGTGATTTTTTTGGTCCCTGGTTTCATTTTCTACGAACAATAGCTGTAGGTATAAGCCCCAATCTCTCCTCCTTTGTTATTTTTATACTAAGCATTTGATTGTAAAGCTTTTCTTCCTTCTGAAATATTTGGTTTCTGTTTAGAAAAACCAATGTTTGCCTATTATTTTTTCATGATTTTTGAGTTCAGTTGCTGCCCATGTAAAAAATGTTTTTCTTTCATGCTTAGAAACTTTTACATTTAGGGACTTTCCTTTTGTTTTCCTTACACCCGTTGGAGAAGAAATCAGCCGGTTTTTTTTTTTTAGTGATTGCTTCCAGTTTTATTTTGTGCTTGTTGTCTACGCATTGAGTTGGCTTTGATTATTTATTTATTTATTTATTTAAGCTTATTATAAATCTTAGAATATATATGATGGTTGTTTAGCTTTTATTGTGATTTTTCTTTTATGTTTAATGGTGATGTTTGTGTTTCAATAAAAAACAAAATTTAAAAGTTTGCTTGTGTGTTGCATACGGCCAATACCCTAACATCTTTTTGAATTTCCTCTAAAAAACAAATATTTGAAGTTTTGAAAAATGTGTTTTTGCATGGATTTCTTAAACACAAAAATTATTTTCTTGCATTTCTGGATTTTACAACATGTTTGTAAAACTCTAAAGGGTATTAGCCAATATTCCAAAAAATATAATAATCTTATTTTAGGGGGAGTTCATCTATTATTCACCATTAATGTTTGGATAAAGAAATCCTTAAAGAACGAATATCCAAAATATTATTGGGAATAATTTGTTATTATTCATTGTTAATATTTAGATAAAAAAAAACCTGGAGTGGTAAATATCCAAAATAATTTTCTAAGAATAATAAATCCGCACACATTCTTGAAAGAAACCTTGATTATAATTGAGGACATTTCAACTTTTTACTCCATGGTTTACAAGCCGTAAGAGTGTAAAACACTAAAGAAAAAATAGGCTTTTAAAGTACCCTAGATTTTTAAATTTTTGTCCCTTCTCCTTGCAATTTATGAGTCGCAAACTCTTGAAATACTAAAGGAAAAATGAGTTTTTGAAGCACATGGAATCTCCTTAGATTTCTATCTTAATCAATTTAGTTTGAATCAAACCTAGGAAAACAGATTAGATTAGAAAACAACAACACCATAGCAATTATAAGGCAAACCATATACCAAGCAGCTTACCTTAGGTAGGGCGTACTAAGGGTGTTAATACCTTCCCTTTACGCAATCAGTCCCTTACATTAGAATCTCTAAAACACTAGTTAGGTTTTCTAGTGACTATAATACTAGGTGGCGACTCCTTTATTCATAAAAAAAAATAGAAAAGGACCCCGAAACCATAAAACACAAGACCCCGAAATCAATTAATGGTCGTCGCGACACCGCGCTCCGCTCGTGAGGGTGCGACACTCTTATTCTTAGAATTTCATTTCATTTTTTCATTTATTGTAAACTAAAAATCATTGCCTTTATCATCTAAGGGTCCTTAAATCCTATATAAAGGGATTGTTTTGTAGGTGTTAGGGTTCTACCATCAACCATCTATTTTGTGAACTCTGAAGAAAGGAATATTGATGTGAACATGTTACACATTGTCCAAATACTTAAAAAACATCATTCCTGAATATATTAAATTTTAGAACATAATTTTATATATAGAATGTAAAATCACATGCTTCAAATTTCTTTTGTTAAGAAAACAAATTGAGATAGGGATGAAATTCAATTAGCAAAAAAAAGATACTAAAATATAATGTTGTTTCTAAGCTATACCAGCTGCTTAAATTATTGAAGTAGTAACTATCTATCTAATTGTTGTAGAGAATGTTGCTATGTAGACCCTTTATAAAGGTCAAGGACAGGACTACTCAAGTAGATTTCTCAAAGGAAAAAGTCATCCACAAACTTGATTCATAGTCCAAACATGCCCCTCCTTCACGCATAACTAAGCTTATAGGTAATCCTTAGTCTTCTGTTTTGGAATTAACATAACTAAAAAAAATGGATTTAATCTTTATACGTGTTTAAGTTAATCTAAAGATATCATTTGCTAAAAAAATGAAAACTAAAGATGATTAATGTTGCTATCCAATTTCTAACTTATATTTTTTATTCATTCTAAAAAAATAGTAAAAAAAAAAACAATGAAAACCTTAAAAAATATATTTTTCATATATTTGCATCGTTTCTAGCATTTTCAACGTCATCTCAGAAGAATTTAAATTTTCAAAGGTATTTTCAATACGTTCAACTTTTAACATGTAAATTTTACAATCACTCATTTTTCTTATTGAGTTGACATTGGTATTTTTTGTTTTTAAAATAAATTCAATATAAAAAAAAAGTTAAGCGACCAATATGATTATGTCCAAGTCACGTTTCTCTTATAAATACTAGTCCATAGTAAAACACCAGAGAGAGGGAAAAATTATAGGGGCGGAGAAAATTCCCCTTACCCTTTTTTTCTTGACAAAGCAAACCAGAGAACCCACACAGATACACAGAAGTCGTCGTCTTCCCCCTTTCCTTCCACCTCTTGACCATTCCATCTCTATCACTCACCTTCCCTATTTCTCAGCTCCATTCTCTTCCCCAACACCATTCTCTCTTACCCATAGCCATTTTTAGACCCAGCAGCCCATTCTCCTGAACTAGCCGCCAACTCATGAAGACCCGGCTATCCCCATTCTCTTCTTCATCTTCCCATAAATTGGCCTTCATAGAAGTGAGCCACCGCCTCTAGCTAGCTCTATCATTTCCCACAATCCCTCATCGGTGTAGACCGGTCTCCACCGAAACCAACCCGGAGTGACCCGAACACAGTGGCAACCCATACACAGGTGAACTCACAGATCATCCCCTTCCTCATTAACCGACTCTTCCTCATCAGTTCAAACTCATATAGCAGATCTGGACCGCGAACCAATGGTCGGATCTACCACTAGCAGAAGGAAACGAACCGAGAGAAAGAAAAAAGACAGAGGATGGTCAGATTTAAAAGAAGGGAACGATTAAAACCCATTGTTATTTGTGTGTATTCTTTTTGTTGTAAGTGACAGGATTCCTTATCGCCGGCAGCAAAGTGAAGTGTGGAAGAAGCTGTCAGAAACCCCCTGTTTCCCGGTTTGTTCTTGCGGCAGCACATGAACCCACACACCGCTAGTGGCACATGGTGCGTCGAGGAGACGTGCTGCTACTGTTTTCGCGACCTAAAAGCCTTCAAGCACTATTCCTGAGGCTTTTTGTTTTGTAATTTTTAGATTTTGATGTGTATATTTATATTACTGTTTGATTTATTTTGAATTTTGGTAATTGTTAACATGTAAACGTGGATTTATGAGAAAAACATAATAAAAAGGAATGTGCGTGTGTTTTTATTTTCTTTTAAGTATTTTTATGTAAAAATTAGAAGAAAAAAGAATAAAAAGAAGAAAAAAGAATTAGGCGTTTTAATTTTTATATGATCAAGTATTTTAAGGACAAATAAAATCATAGTGTACTTCCTGTGAAAATATAATAACACATTTCTACATATGTTTTAAGATTTAATAATTGATTTATTAAAGCTTTAAGAATTTAACTAATATTTTAAATTTTCAAACCACATCAAATCGCAAAACAGCTTATTTTAGGTAGGGTATATTAGGAATGTTAATATCTTTTCTAGTTACAACTAGCTACTTACTCTTAAATCTATGATAAAAATCAGTATACTCAGTTTTTTTAATAACTTTCAATTAAATATTAAATGGTAACTTCTAAAATAAACTAATAAATAAAAATTATCAATTGACACCGCGCGCTAAGGTGACATGCAACAATGAAAAGGATATAAACATTACTATTTTTTTTTCCAAGCTATGAAAGCTTTACTTTTGGAGCAAGTAATTTTATATATTCTTCCATAGTTATCTATCTTTAAGAATAATAATAATAAAAGATACACAATTCTGCGATTTATAAAATCTTTGCAATTGTCGTATGAAATGAAATGGACGGATACTGCGAGGCTTATTGGGCAATGTCACGAAGCCGGCATAAAAGTCAAGAATTGCTCATCTTTCATTGGCGTCTTTGGCAAGGTGAATAAGGGGAATGACCTTGACTATATAATAAACATCAGTAACCTGTATCTTCTCAACTTTGAGTAAACCAAGTTTTCTGTACGTAGAACTCAAAAAAATGGCGGAAGCTACAGTAATTTTTTCCTACAGAGACTGGAGTCTCTATTACTTCGAGAGACTGAAACCTTCGCCGGACTCGAAGATCAAATGGAAATGGTAAAGGGAACAATCAAGGAGATTGGATGCTTCTATGAAGATAGAGGCAATACTGAAGGCGATGCTGCTTTTTCTAGGTGGGAAACTGAACTTAAGAATTTATTTGATGACTTCGATGATCATGTTGATGAGTTTGTTATCCAGATGGATCAGCAGCAAGGATCTGATAGGTTGGGATTGATGGATTGCTTCAGAACTGATCTGCAGAAGATAGAATCTCGACTTGCTGAAACCACTCACAAAATGAAAGAACTCAAGAATTCAAGCACCACTGCAGGTGGCATGAGAGAAAAAAGTGATATCAAGGAGCAAGCTCACGGAGAGGAAGAAGTTCAGACAGAAGTTGATTCGATTGCCAGTGAAGCAGAGAAGGAAGAGAATGAAGGTAACAGAGAACAATCCGATGGAGACAAAGAAGGTCAGACATCGGTTGAGTCTTCTTCTGTTCCATTCAGATTAAAATACAATAGCTTACCTTATTACCTTAGATCTTGTCTGATGTATTGTTGCATCTTCCCTGAGAATTACGGGATAGCTAAGGGGAGATTGATCCGATTGTTGGTAGCCGAAGGTCTGATACAAGAAAAAGCTGGTCATATAGCGGAGGACGTAGCAGAGGAAAATATAAATGATCTTGTGAGCCAGGGAATGCTTCTAGTTAATGATGACCTCCGAGATAATGGTGTTGAAGTAAACTCAATCCAGAAGGTTAAGGAAGGCAGCCACCAGCTGTCACCGCCCAGCCACCAACCGACCAGCCACCAGCCGCCAGCTGCATGCCGCCAGCCACCGGCCGCCAGCCGCTTTCACACCGTCGGCCAAAAACCGCCTTCACACTTGAAGGTTGAATTTTCTTGTTTTGATTTCGTGTATAAATAGATAGCTAAGCTTATGCAATTATGTGTGGAGAGATTGAGAGAAACACTAGAGAGAAAGAGAGAAAGAAAGAGGGGTTGTTATTGTAAGCTTTTTATTGTTGTAAGCTTGTTGTTCTTGAAATAAAACAGTGTGTTTTATCCCCCTCGAGTGTTTCAAAGCCACCACAAGTGGTTTCTCCCTCCAACAAGAGTGTGTTTTATCCCCTCCGAGTGTTTCAAAGCCACCACAAGTGGTTTCTCCCACCAACAATTGGTATCAGAGCCCCGTTCGTCAGAAAACAGAGGTATTTTTGGAAAATATCCGAATTTTCAAAGTTGTCAAAAACAAGTTTTGATTATTTCAAAGTGTAGAGCTCATCAATACGAACTCAACGGTGCAAAACTCAGATCAATCGGAGCACGGGGTGGACCACACTCTCCGTCTGAAATTTCAGCACTGTAGCCCACGCGCCCCGAGGAAGAAGACGAGTGAGACACACGCGCGCCGTATTTGAGCCGCGCCGAGCCAAGCCTCAAGCCGAGTCGCGAGCCGAGCCACAAGCCATATTTCGAAGTCGAGCCGAGCTCCAAGCCATATTCCGAAGCCAAGCCAAGCTCCGAGCCATATTCTAAAGTCAAAGTCAAAAAAAGAATATTCCTTGGAATATTCCCGGTTCAACCCAGCAAACCACCCGAATTGGTTTTTGGACCGGTTCACCTGATTTTTGACCCGTTTTCTACAAAGTCAGACCGGTTCCCTACTATTTGGACCATTCCGGATCCATCTACGGTGTCGGTTTTGCCAAATTCAACTCCCAAAAAGGTGATATAGTCATTTAAAGAGCAAAATGACTACAGAAAATGCACAAACACTCATTCCGAAGCTAACCAAAGACAACTATGATAGTTGGTGCATCAGATTGAAGGCATTCCTTGGTTCACAAGAGTGTATAGACATTGTGCAATATGGTTATGAGGAACCAGAGTCCAAAGAATCAGAAGATGCTCTACCAGAGGTACAGAAGCAAGTCCTCAAAGCCAATAGAAAGAAAGACAACAAAGCAAAGACCATCATTTATCAAGGTCTTGATGAAGCGACATTTGAAATCATTGCTTCCGCAGAAACATCAAAAGAAATATGGGAGGCTCTTCAACAAAAATACAAAGGTGCTGACAGAATAAAGAAGATTCGTCTCCAATCTTTACGAGGTGAATTTGAATTATTACAAATGAAGTCCTCAGAATCCATTTCTGATTATCACACAAGAATTATGGTGATAGTCAATCAGATGAGAAGAAACGGAGAAGCCCTTTCAGATGCTCGAATTACTGAGAAAATTTTGAGATCCCTAGATCCAAAATTTGATTTTGTTGTTGTCGCTATTGAAGAGTCCAAAGAGGTGGACAAGTTAACAGTGGATGAACTTATGAGTTCTTTGCAAGCTCATGAGCAGAAGATTGTAAAAAGAAATGGAGATAAGGCAATTGAGCATGCCTTACAAGCAAAGTTGTCTCTCAAAGACAGATATGAGCAAGGGGAGACTTCAACAAGTGGATACACCACTCGAGGAAGAAGTCAACAAACACGAGGAGGATTTCAACGATTTCAAGGCAGAGGTTCTTGGAATACAGGTTTTAGAGGAAGAGGTGGTAAAAACACCACCAGAGGAGGTCGAGGACAACAAGCATTCACTCCTAGAGGAAGAGGAGGCGGTTACAATAACCGTGACAAGAGGAATATTCAGTGTTATAATTGCAATCAATTTGGCCACTATAGCACTGAATGTCAAAAGAAAGCTCCACTAGAGATACGTGAGCAAGTCAACTATGCAGAAGAGAATGCCAACAACAGAGGAGCAGCTGCATTATTTGTCCAACAAGGACTTGACAAGAATCAAGAGAATATTTGGTATCTTGATTCTGGAGCCAGCAATCATATGTGTGGCCAACGAGATTTATTTGGTGATCTAGATGAGACCATACAAGGTTTTGTCACCTTTGGAGATACGTCAAAAGTTCCATTCAAAGGTAAAGGCAACATCCCAATCAAGTTGAAGAATGGCGATCAAAGCTACATCGCCGATGTCTATTATGTCCCAGATATAAAGCAGAACTTGGTGAGTATAGGTCAACTTCTGGAGAAAGGTTATACACTTTACATGAAGAATTGTCATCTGACAATTACAGACTACAATGGGAGATTAATTGCCTATGTGAAAATGTCCAAGAATAGGATGTTTCCTTTAAACATCCAATATGATGCAGCAAAGTGTTTGAGTGCCATCACCAACAGTGAAGAATGGCTTTGGCACCTGAGGCTTGGACATCTGAATTTCACAAGTCTGAAGATGCTAGCAAGCAAGAAGATGGTCAAAGGTATGCCCCACATTGATCATCCAGAAGAAGTTTGTGAGAGTTGTGTCCTCAGCAAACATCACAGATCCAGTTTTGCCAAAGAAGTCAACTGGAAAGCAAACAAGCCACTTGAGTTAGTACACACAGATGTGTGTGGTCCTATAAAGCCTATGTCGACTGGACAAAATAGGTACTTCCTCACTTTCATTGATGATTTTAGCAGAAAAACTTGGGTATATTTTCTGAAGAGGAAGTCAGAAGTGTTCAATTGTTTTAAAGATTTTAAAGCAATTGTTGAGAAGCAAAGTGGCTATAAGATTAGAACTGTGAGATCTGATCAAGGTGGAGAATATACAGCAAATGACTTTGAAGCGTTTTGTACACAACAAGGCATCAGACATCAGACAACACCAGCTTATACACCACAGCTGAATGGTGTAGCTGAGAGGAAGAATCGAACAATTCTTGATATGGCAAGAAGTCTACTCAAAGCAAAGAAGCTGCCCAAGCAATACTGGGCTGAAGCTGTATCATGTGCAGTATATTTGCTGACCCGCTGCCCAACCAGAAGTTTGCAAGCTGTCACTCCACAAGAAGCATGGAGTGGTCACAAACCAAGTGTTACTCATCTTCGAGTCTTTGGTTGTGTGGCATATGCAAAGATCTCAGATGCAAGAAGGACCAAACTCGATGATAAAAGTGAGAAATGCATCTTTGTCGGATATGGTGAGAGAAGAATGGGATACAAGCTGTATAATCCCATCACCAAGAAGGTAATTATGAGCAGAGATGTTATCTTTGAAGAAGATAAAACTTGGCAATGGAATGATGACCAAGAAGCAGTTAAATGGATCAGCACTGATTTGATCCTTGAAGATGAAGAAGTACCAACAGTACTTGCAGAAGGTCCAATAGTACCAGAAGATGAGCCACAAAGTCCGGTACACAGATTTCCTGTATTCAACAGGAGAAACACACCAGAATCATCATCAACACCATCATCAACATCCTCATCAGAAGGACCAAGAAAGATGAGAAATCTAGACGAGTTGTACGATGCCACTCAAGTCATGGAAGATACAACTTTGTTTTGTTTCTTTACCTATAAAACAAAGAAGAATGCAAAAGAAGAAGTGCAAAAATACAAAGCCATTGAAGGAAGAAACATTTATCAGAATGAAGTTCATGCTTGGCATGACATCCCTCGATTGAGTTTAAGGGGGAGATTTGTTGAAGTAAACTCAATCCAGAAGGTCAAGGAAGGCAGCCACCAGCTGTCACCGCCCAGCCACCAACCGACCAGCCACCAGCCACCAGCTGCATGCCGCCAGCCACCGGCCGCCAGCCGCTTTCACACCGTCGGCCAAAAACCGCCTTCACACTTGAAGGTTGAATTTTCTTGTTTTGATTTCGTGTATAAATAGATAGCTAAGCTTATGCAATTATGTGTGGAGAGATTGAGAGAAACACTAGAGAGAAAGAGAGAAAGAAAGAGGGGTTGTTATTGTAAGCTTTTTATTGTTGTAAGCTTGTTGTTCTTGAAATAAAACAGTGTGTTTTATCCCCCTCGAGTGTTTCAAAGCCACCACAAGTGGTTTCTCCCTCCAACAAATGGAACTAAAGTCACTGTTTTCTCTCCTTATCGTGTGTTCCTTCGCGATAGCTACATAACAGCTCATCCTGATTCAGAGTTTTCTATTCCACGTAAGGCACGCCGTATTTTAACTCCAGATATGACGAAAGTCGCAGAGAGTTTAAGCAATATCCAACCCCGGTCTTTATTCTTGTTCGGGAAGCAAGAACTTTCTGGCGAGAACTGGCTGAATTTCGAAGGGGCAAAATTCTTACGGGTGCTAGATCTAGAAGATGCCAAGATCAGGAGATTACCAGATGAAGTGGGAGACCTGATTCACCTGGCATACCTTGGATTGAAGAACAATGACATAAATGAGCTTCCAGATAGACTTGGTAATTTGCGAGCACTTCAGAGTTTGGATATTAGATGGTGTGGAGACTTGACAGAACTATCAACCGAGATCCTAAAGCTTGTAAGACTGAGGCACCTCAAAATGTTCAAGCGCAGAAATGTTAGCGGAATGAAGCTATCAGGGGGGATAGGTACACTTGGAAGCCTCCTGACCCTTACTGGTGTACATGCCGGTGGCGAAATTGCAGGAGAACTAGGGAAGCTGACCCAGCTAAGAAGGCTGGGAGTGATGGATGTTGCAGAAGAGAATGCAAACGAGCTATATGCTTCTATAATGGTGATGCAGGGTCTTCTTTCCCTCTCTCTAGAAGCAAAGCACACTTTTGACCAAGGTCACCTTGTCCTCCGGGATTCATTCTCACCGCCGTCTATTCTTCGGAAACTCCGCCTTGAAGGTCGTCTAGAAAAAACACCAAGCTGGCTTGGTTCAATGGAAAGTCTTACAAAGCTAAGGCTAGGTTTTTCTCATTTATCTGAGAATCCAACATTAGTTCTTCAGGTCGTACCTAATTTGGAAAAACTAACCTTGTGGCATGCTTATGATGGAAGGCGATTAGGAAAAGATTTCTGCAAGGCTGGTGGATTTCCCAAGCTTGAGGTTCTCGTCATTGCCTCTCGTGTTCTTGAGGAATGGACAGAGCTTGAGGAGGGAGCTCTACCAAGATTAAAGTATCTTCACTTCCATAGCTGCTTGAATCTGAGGATGCTCCCTGAAGGTTTGCAATTTGTCACTACAGTGGAGGAACTGGTTTTGCTGCCTTTGCTTGATGAGCATGAAGAAAGATTGAAACCTGATGGTGGGGTAGAAAATTACAAGGTTAGGAACATTCCTAAGATAACATTCATCCCTGCATCTGTGGTGGCTTCTAGGTTCAATGAAAGGTTCAGCACTCCCCCCAACCCCAGCAACAGATAAAGAATGAACTCGTCTAGCATAGTGACATGTTTCTGTTATTTCAGAATGCAGTTTTATGCAGGTGGTTCTAATTTACATACTTAGCAACAGTGTTATTTAAGAATAAAGTCACGTGGTGGCCACTATTTTCAATAACTGCCCTTTGATCCATTGATGAGTTATTGTCCTCTAGATATTGGTATTAGATTTTTTGAAATATATACATGCTATAAAAATAATAAATTTAAATTTTTTTCATGTGTTTTAAGGATCTTCTTAGACAAATCTATAATTATTTAGGATTTATACAAAAATTATTAAAAAATCAAATATTATTTTCAACTGGGTTAACATAAATAACAAATTGTTTTAGTGTGTCTGGTTTTTAATAGTAATCTACACCACCAGTAAGAAATTTTTTAAATCCTTTTAAGTGAGATTGATTGCTATAACTTTGAGTAATAACTCTTTTTTGTGTTTTAGGTCTTTATGTATTATACTCTATTTATAAAAAATAAAAGGCATAACTGTATATTTGTAGGAAATCCTAAAAACCCTATAGATGACAAAGTATGTGTGGGATGTGGTAGCTGTATTGATTGTGATTTAAAAAAAATTGTTTGATAAAAAGTTATTTTGATAGAGGTTAATTTGGTATTTCTAGATGTTTGATTAAAACTGTAGTTGAAATTAAGGTTAAATAAAAAGTAGTTTAATGTGTTTGGTTAAATATATTTTTCAAATTAAAGTTACAAAATAATTATATATATATATATATATATATTGATAGTTTTAAATTTAAATATTATAGATTTAACTACT
>NW_011500024.1:184582-194751 GCF_000495115.2 Populus euphratica | reverse complement strand
GTTTTTAATTTAAATATTATAGATTTAACTACTATTATTACATTATTAAATAAATAATATTTTATATCAAATACTTTTTATCATTCCATTAAATTATCTATAATTTCATCAAGTATGAAATTCATCTGATAAGGACTATAGTTTTCATGGTTTTTTTAGCGTGTAACAAAATCAAGTAAAATATCATCAGAAATAAAATTGGAATTGCGATCATATTCCACAAATGCTATGTTATCATATGATATTCTTCTAATTTATATAGTGTTATTAAATAATATTGAACATTATTTTTTAAGTAAAACACAATTTTAAAAAAATTAAATTTTTTTTTACCAGGTCGAATGCGGTCCAATAAATTTTACTCACGTGAATAGTGTAAAAAAAATTCACCTAGCACTATTCAAGTGAACAATGCTAGGTGAATGCTTTTCGCGAGTGAATTATAATTCACCAGACATCACTTGGCATGGGCACTGTTATGAACAATGCCCATGTGAATTACAAGAGAAGCAGCTGGAGAGAAGCAGCTCCCAGCTACTTGTGCAAAACGCCAGTTTGATGCAAAAAATTATGGGACCCACCAAACAATAAATTGTTGTTTACATGTTACCAAACACCTGGTTTACACGGTTTGTTTTAAAAGCTAAAGCTACCACATAAACAAACACCCACTTCACTCCTTGATTAAACTACATTTTTCTATTCATCCTCATTAGAGTTTTCAGCTATATTATCATCTAGAAGGGAAAGTGCCCATCTAACGAACCTTTTAACCTCATTTTTTAGGACTAGAAGCATCATGTTTATTAATCATATGAGTATTTTAATTTATCCATCTTTCTCATTAAACCTTTTTATCATTTACCTTTAACATATCTTGTCTTTCTACAAGATTCTCTATCTTTGATTATATAACACTTTCTGATAACATTGTGAATTTCTACTATAAAGGTTAGTATCAAGAAAAAAATTTCTTGTATATCTCCTCAAGTGTTTACACTCAATTTAATATCACTTTACTCGTGTTTTACATAATTCAATTGAGCTTTTTCTCACTAATTATCTTACTATGTCCTTTACTTAATTATTCCTTTAATTAGGTTCTTAAAGGTAATTTGGGAATTTATTAAATAATAAATCAAAACAATGTAAAGATTTTATAATAATAAAGACTCAAGAAACAAGAAATATACAAAAATAATCAAAATAAAACTTAAAGAAAAATTTATGAATAACAATATGAATTCATGTGAAATATAATGACAAAAAGAAGACACAAAATAAAAGAAATGAAATTTATATTAAAGACAAAAAAAAACACTAATTCAACAAGTTAAGATTTAATTTCAAGAATTTTAAGAAAATAATTAAAATAAAGCAAGAAAGATTTATACTATCCAAATTTAAATGAAATAAGATAAGATAATTCAAGAAAAACAAGAATTTAATTTGGCAATACCATGATTTGGTGTGTACCTATTTGATAAAATCAAGAAAACACTTAAGAAACTTTTAGCTAACCATATAATCCAAGGGTTTTTATTCGATTATGCCCTAACATGTCAACTCAATAAATTATTGCAATTTTTCCTTTATTTTTTCTCTTTCTTTTATCCACACATTTCAACAAGAACATGACTTCTTTTTTCTTTTTCTTTTTTACTTTAAGTTGAAATCAAGAAAGATAAAAGATGAAGAATAAGAACACATTTTTTTATGTGTTGGACAAAATAAAAAAATACATAAAAAAAATTAAGTATAATGATTTTTTAATATAGGGCTTGACATAAAATTTGAAATAATTAGAGAATAATAGATGTTTTTTTTTAAAAAAAAAAGAAGAAGACCCTAGCCGAAGCTAGGATGAAAGAAAATCAAGAAACAACATAAATTAAATATTAAAACGATATAACATGATAATAGCATAAGCTCTTATACCAATTGATATAGATACCTCTCAAGATAGACTAAAATCATAATTAAATAGTTTACAATTTGATCCAATAAGAACTTACCTTGGAGAACTAAAGTTATATGCGATTACCCTCACTCTACAATTATAAGAAACATGAACGAGTAGTATGAAATCACAACAAAATTAATTAATTTTTTGAAGAGTTTGCAAGTTAATTAATAACTTAGTATAAGAATCACTCAACCGTAAAATATAACAATATCTATTTCTTTATTACAAAAATAGTCTAACTTCAAAAGGTCACTAAAAAAAATATTTATATTAAAAAGAATTCTAGGTTTAATAGGATATCCTTAATGAATATGGATAATAATAATAATAATAATAATCTAATGAACCTAAATTTAAATAAAGGCCCTCATATATTTAGAAAGCATATTAATAACTAAAATATAAATAAAACAATAGCTCAACTAATTTAAATAAAACCAAAGTAGTTTTTGTTATCTGTTAATATAATCAAAACCTAACTTCAAATACATGGTTCTCTTTCATGTTACTGAATTAGAAGTTATGTTATATATCAATGGAAAGCTATGAATGTTTATTTTTTTAATTCAATTAGAATCGCATTAAAACATCATATGGATCTTTAGTTATGACCAGAATAGATTTGAATATTCTTATGCCAAATTTTTTGTAATGTCTGAATGCCCACTAACAAGACCTTCTTGAACATGAATTAAATTAATTAAGGATTTTTTTTATTATTTAATATCTTATTGAAGTTCACCTTAGCATATATGTTTCAAAGAAGTCTATTGAAAGCCTCTTTCAATCTCTTAGCTCTAAGTCTTATCATTAGACCAATTAGAACCTTTAACAGATCTCTTGTTGTTACTTGGATCGTATCATCAATGATCCTAGGTTATTGCTCGTTGTGTGTTGCAATCCCAGGTTAGTTTATTTGTTGTATTCTTTTAAATAACCATAGCTAGAAAAAATCGTAGAATAAAACGTGTTTAGATAAAAGGGGATAAGAAAGTTCCCCATTAAAAAGAAACATTCAGGATCTTATGATAGAAGAGATATAGAGGTAAATTATATGATTTAAAAGAGATGTTTTAGATTCGGTGATAGAAAACATGTGAAGATAAATTGTAAAATTTATTTATCCATAAATGGAGGTGGGGAGCTCATGAAATCATAAGAAAAGTGATCACATATCCATGACTAGTTTTAAAAATACATTTTAGAAGCATGAGCAAAGGTGATTATTATTTTTTTAATTAGGTTAAGTATGATAGAGATTTTAGTTATCCTATTTATGGTGAGATGAATATAGATTAATATTCTCCATCAATTTGTTATATTTATTTTGATGATGATTATATTGATGTTAATATCATAAAAAAAGACATTAATAATACTAATAATGTTATTAATAATATCCTTGTTGATAAGTAAGAAATTGAGTGGGGAAAAAAAAAAACAACACTTGAAACGAGCTCAACAAAATAAAATTATTCATTTAAATTATATTGATCCTTTTTGTTGTAATTTTATTATTATCACAAATATAGATAAATACAAAGGTTATATGAATACAAGAAATACTTATAAATTAAGTTTAAAGCTTGTAATTTATTATTCTACAAGCTAATGGAAGAGAAATAATTTGTCAATTGTTATTTTTTATACAATTTTTAAAATGGAGGAATTAAAGTTAATTTTTTAAAATTATTATATAATTAAAGCAAAGAAAGAAAAAGAGCTAGAGAGTTTTGATTGGATATCTATAAAATCAAGGCAACAACAGTTTAAATTTGATGTCAAGTTTTTTTAAACCAAAAAGATTAATGCATGATATTGTTTTCTAATACATAATTATTTTTATGTTATTCAACATAATTTTTTTCCCGGCAAACTATCATCCTTTCGATTCCCAGGATTCAATGCGTGAAGCCGATTACCAAAACCCCCGCGCATTGACTTCGACGACCATCCCTTCTATCCTCAGCCTCCACACAACTACCCCGGCATTCAACTGGACACACCCGTCTTTCCTTAAACTCTTCCGTAATCTCCCCCAAGTTTGGAATCAAACAAACCGACAAGAATCCCTGAGAACCGACCGTTAACGTTAGCAGATAATGCATTTCCATTGTAAATAAAAAAACCATGGAGCCTTTTGACACCAAAATACTCTCTTCCTACATCAATCACTAATGGGTCAAACGAGCTACGAAACTCGCTCCCAACTTGAGAATGGAATGGGTCTGGGCCGCATTCTCTGAGGCAAAGTAGTGCACACATTGAAGTGCTGGTTAGTGATTTGAGTAGAAAGGAAATGCGGTGAATGGTTCCATAAGCATCTAAAAACTACAATCTTAAAGATGTGTTTTATCTCATATATTAAGATAAAAAAAGAGAGGAATAAATCTCTGACCATCTAACATAGCTCTTAGGGGTGGTAGTACCATGAACTACCAAATAAACAAACCTTGAAGCTCTTTAGCATCGCAATGACAAAGTTGCAAACAAATCTTAGCTTACCACTTACAGTGAGCGCTCCACCAACTCAAAGGAAACGTGTTGCACGTATGCTAACAAAATAAATAGAAGTCCCTTTACATACCATGATAATAATTACTACATTCAAGAAGACTGCTTAGCCACCCTTACTCTTCACTATCAGTTGTGAGTTATGATCAATTCAAGCTTACTGCATCATTGGTATTAACTACGGGCATGCCCGGGTCGGTCCAAAATCTAAATGCTTTTGCTTGCCCAGTACAAAGAAAATTACTGTGTTAACCAAAATAAATGAAGGTTTTCTGCACAAAAATGTATCTAACATTCCGTTTGGTTATCAACTACAACTGCTTGTACAACACAGTAATTCAGCAAAAAGGCTCGCAGCATGAGTGAATATGACCCTTTGCAACTACCTATTCTACTGATATTTGTCAAAAGTATCTACATGATTGCTCATCCAAAGATGAAATCTGAAGCTATAAGCTACATGTTGAGGGGGGGTCTGTACATGATATAGAAGCAATGAAATTAGAAAATAACTGTTTTCCACCCATCAAAACCATGGATGCTCTTTCTTGTCTTCTTCTCCCTACATTAAGATTCAGAAATTTCTACATTAGATGGAGGCAGGTGTGTAGGGATTAGGGATTCCCTTTCAAAATTCTACGTGTAATAGCTCTCAAAATCTCCCTTTATCTCAATTATCATTAGGTGTAAAAGTGGCAGAGATAAATGTAACAAACATGACAAGCAGGTGACATATAATTCCCGCTTTCAGATTCAGTTGCAGTCACTTTGCATGAATGACTGTCACCTTAGAGAAAGACATAGAGAGACAGACGGACAGAAACTTGCATAAGAACAACTGATGAAATTCCATATTCTAACACTAGGGTTCAAATGGGTGAAGTGTGAGGCTGTGAGCAGCTTCAGCTATTTGCAGATACAGTTAAAGGGGCAGACCACCAGAAGAGATTTTACAAGTTCAGTTCAGCAGACAACTAAAATTTCTTACCTTATCTCAGAAAAATCCGGGTTCCGGTTTCTCATCTTCATCATGATCAGACTCAGACTCATAATCAACACCATTTCATACATGACGCTTTGGTCTTTGATCCATGTTCTCTTCATCCTGTCCAAACCACACATCCAACAAGTTCAAAAAGGAAAGAGATAAACCCAAGAAGTAATGGCAATTGAGTTATTTCCAGAAAATTTTCCACAGCCCACCAACCTCTTCTGGAACTTCAGTTGTAGCTGGTGTTGTCTGGAAAGGTACACTGGGAGCATTAGGCAGTCTAGAAAGTTGCTCTAGCAGTATGTTCCTGAAAAAGTTGCGAGTCACAAAATTGAACAAGCAAAAATAATTACAAAGAAAGTTGGAAGGACAGAAAACAAATATTCGTACAGAACTTTTGTAAAACCATTATATCTACAACCTCATATGGGTACCTAATTAAGTTATATGCATGAGAGAGAGAGAGATAATGAGAGAAAATTGCAGTTTAGGCTCACAGACATTTTCTAGGAAAATTTAACCACAGCATTAACAAATAGTGAATGTAACAAATATCAGAACAGATGAAAAACAATTGTGGTAATTCAATAATTGATACAGAATGCCAGGTAACAGAAGTTTATTTTAGGCCTCATGAAATAATAGACCTCAAACCTGAGTTTTTAGTCATAATGCATGGGTTCTCAGCTAAATGATTGTCAATCTCATTCAGTCCCATTCATAAGCTTCAATTTAAATAAAATAATTGCCTTCATTCTTGTGACTATCCAAGAATATAGGAGGAATTTAGAACAAGAAACTTATAAAAGAGGCAATCAGCTAAGAACAAGAACATAATTTAGCACATGAATGCACCATGCTCTAAACTATAGTGAAAATGAAGTTGATCCCATTTTAACATAGGAATTCTGACACCATGTTCCAAAGAAGTATATGGCAAACCCTTATATGATATGAGAAATAGAAGGGGCATATCAACTAGAAGTAGTTATGCCCTGTTTATAGATTACAAAGTTGACAGGCATTATATGTTAAATGCAAAATGATTTTGCTTGTAGGTTCCAATCTCTCAGAGTTATATTCTCGATTTTGAAATGTAATTCACATAGTACTAATTGCAACTTTAGTTATAAAGAAGTAATGAAGTACTGACAACCACCTTATTCTCTCCATGTCTTTGGGTGTGTTTAGGTTCTCCATATTGGATGGGTCAGCATGAAGTGTGTATTCAGGGCCAAAGTACTCGTAATACTCATTGTAAGGCAATTTGTTATCTGGTTCCACCCCAACTGCAACTGCTGTCTGAGACAAAGCAACATGTGTATGAATAACTTGGCATTGTTATGGAATCAATCTATGTGTGCATATTTTTTATGTGCATGTGTGTGCGCAAGCATACACATGTGGAGGAGAGAGAGAGACCTCATAGCACCAGCAACGGGCAACATTCCTGATAGTATACCCACCCCCACCCAAGACCATCAGAGGAACATTAAAAGATCTAATAAATCTAAGGCAGTCTGCATGGCCCTTAACAGACAGGTTGAAACACCCCAACCTATCACCAGATAATGAATCTGCTCCACATTGGAGAACAACTGCATCAGGTTGATAAACCTCCATCACTTTTTGGATAAGTGGCCGAAACAGAGCACGAAAACAATCGTCATCCATCCCATCTTTTAAAGGAATATTCAGGGCATAGTTCTTCCCTTTCCCAACTCCAATGTCCTTGATGTGCCCCGTCCCTGGAAAGAAATCTCCATATTTATGGAAGGACACAGTCATAACCCTGTCAGTAGTATAGAATGCTTCCTCAACACCATCGCCATGGTGGACATCAATATCTACATACAATACACGCTGCCCAAATCCATTCAAAGAAGGCATTCAGAAAAACATTAAGAAATCAGAAAATGCAGCCATGTCGATTCACAAAACTTGAAAGATAAACAAAATTTTCTCCAATACAAATTGAATGAGATCACACGAGCAAAACAACAAAAAACAAAAATAAATAAATAAAAGCACTCTTAACAAGGCTATTCAAAATCGATCATGTCCCAAATAAAATTGGAAATGAGCAGATACCAGTTGCAGTTCGACCATTTTTACAAATATGGTCGAATAAAGAGAAACTACTGTATTTCAAGAAAGGCATATATCAAAAACCATCATTAGCTTTCCCGGTCTGAATAACTAGGATGCATAACATTTTTTCTGTCATTCATCATCTCATTAAGCAAGTGGATATGGAAACCACCTAACCCTAATTTGGACTCTCAAAAAACAACCATTACTTTTAGTCGAAAACTAGACACACAAAATAATACATTACTCACCAAGACTTGGCTTAAAATTGATAAAAACATAGCTTAGTGGAAATCAACTAACTACAAATAAACCCTGTAGCAAAACATACAATCTAAGAAGGAAAATAGGGAAACACAAATTATCATTTACAAAAACAAAACCTACATAAAGAAACCAGTAAAAACCCTAAATCAAACAAACAATAACCGAAATACATGAGAAATAAAGTAAAGGAGAGAAAGAGATGCACTAGTAAATTACCTTATGAACTTTGAGCAACTCGAGAATGCCAAGAACAATATCATTAACATAACAAAACCCAGAAGCCTCACTCCTCTTCGCATGATGTAAGCCACCAGCCCAATTCAAAGCAATATCAGCATCCCCTCTATTAAGCTTAACAGCACAGCCAATTGAGCCACCAGCAGAGGCCTGACAAAACTCAAATAACCCATAAAAAACCGGACAATCTTCACCAATATTAAACCTCTTCAACTGCCTCCCATGTGCCGGATCACTCGCTGATTGTGGTGACACTGAAGACAAGAATTCCACGTAATCATCAGAATGGAACCACCCTATGTCTTCAGGACCTGCTGGGAATGGACGGTTGATTTCCATCCGATGGTGGAGAGCGTAGTTGATTATCAAGTTGTGTGCCATTCGGATTCTGTGGGGTTTCATTGAGTGGCCTTGACCGTAGTAGTATTCACCGATTGTGGGCTCGTAGAAGTAGCTGACTCGGCGTTTTTCTGCGTCTGTTCCTGTTGATGGTAGAGATGCGCCTCCATTAGTGTCCAGCATAATTTTTCAAATAAGAAATTGAAAATCTGTGTGCTTGCCTCTCTCTCAAGAGGTGGGGGGAGCAGGAGGGAGAGCTTTGTAAGAGAAGATGAAAAATAGGGTGGGATACGTTCTCAGAACAAGGATTACAATTCCATCCAAAGTCTTCAATACCAATTTTGTATAGATTACCTTACCCTTGTATAAAATCTAGATATGGTTGAATCCCACCCACCTTTATCTATTTATAACAATAATATGAATTATATTAAAGATTATTGAAAAAGAATTCTTCTCTTCTTTACCAAAAAAAAATATAAATAATCAAATTTTATTATTATTTTTTTGAAAAAATAACTTTGATTATCAAATTATCGAAAACCTAGGAGCACTGTTGCATCTATATAACCTCATCAATACATATAAAGATATAAAATTATTATAAATTAGATAATAGATAAAATATAAATACAATACAAACCAGATAATAGATAAAATATAAATACAATACATACAAACTGATTTGATTTTATATTTTAAAATATTTTAAAAAAAAATTTAAATTATTTTTATTTAAAATTTTTAAATACTTTTTCAAATTATTTTAATATTCAAATATTAAAAATAATTATTACCATACTTTCCAAACTTAATTCTATACTGGCATGGTCAAGACTACTAAGAGATTAGTAATTTTTGATTTTAAAAATTCACTTCTTATACCAATTCTATTTGGATAAACAAGGTTCTCTGAATGTGGATTTCTAGATTCAAATTAAATTAAAAAAAAAGTTATCTTTATAATAAAAAATACATAGAGCTCAGAATTATTTTATGTGAAACTTTTAGTTGGAGAGATATTTATAAGAAAAATTTAATATTTCTATAAATTATTATATGCTTAGATTTGTTTATGATTTTTTTTTTTAATGGGCTTGATTAAAAGTGTGATTATGGTTGCTTTTTAAATAATTTTTCATGACAAAATACATATTAATAATTATTTTTTATTTTTTGAAAATTATTTTTAACATCAATACATCAAAATGATTTGAAAACACTAAAAATATATTAATTTAAAGTAAATTAAAAAATTAAAAAAATCAAATTTTTTAAAATATTTTTGAAATATAAAAACAAATAAATTAGAAAATCATGAAAATTTTAGTTGGAAAATAAAAAATGTACTATACATGCTTAGAAATCTCGTTTGACAATCCATGAAATTGTTAATGCGATAAGAATCAATATAATTATTGTTTGGGTTTATTATCTTCTTTCCCCTTCACATTGTGGGGTTTAGTTGGACCTAATTGAGCTTGATTTTTTTATTTATTTATTTTTTGCTTTTACTTTTTTTTTCTCATTTAAGCTTTTATTAGGTTTTATTTGGAGGACTAAATTGGAGAGTTACTAATGAATCAAAAATTAAAATAAAAAATAGAAAAATATATTTTGCATATATACAACACTTGCTGGATTGTGCACAAACCCATAATGCATTCAAAGGCTTCCAACCTTCGATAATAGTCTTTTTTTGATGGAGGTGGCTTTGTCTTGGTTAGCCACTCCCCTTGGTTTAACAAGTGTTTATGGCGAAGC
>NW_011500024.1:55956-184221 GCF_000495115.2 Populus euphratica | reverse complement strand
ATTCTTTTGATTGTTACTTATTTTATTTGAAATAATTTATGAAATGTTAATTATTATTATTTTAATTTCTTTATCTTTTATCTTTTATTTTTTAGATTTAATATCTATTATTTTGATTATTATTTATTTTATTTAAGATAATTTATGAAATTATATTTTTTTTCAATTTCATTCTCATTCAACTTTTTAATAGATAAGATTTGTTTTTTATTATTTAAATAAACTTGAGAAAAGTAAAATATTAATAAATTATTTTGCAGCCCATTTTCCATAACATAACCAAATACTGGAAAAAAAATTTCTAACTTATTTTTTATTACACTACCAAATATCAAAAAATAATTTATTTTTCAGAATTTACTTTAAAAAATTATTTTTCAGCAAATAAACAATACTATGTTTTTTCTTTTCTTTTCTTCTTTCTAATTAGGCTTTCTTTCTCTATGTTTTAATTAGGATTGGTTGGGCTGAGAATATTGGGTTTAGTTGGGCTCCTCTTCTTTCTTATTTAGCTTTCTTTTCCTTCCTTGGGCCCGGTTGGGCTTCTTCATCTTTGTCTTTAAATTTCTTCAAGTTGTCTAGTTCATTTGTTCCATTCTTTCTTTTTTTGAATGAGACGACAACGGAAATCTTTTGAATTTACAAAAGTCAATTCTTTATATGATGATTGTAGTCGTCGTCGGCAGGTTTTATTTTATTGAAATGCTTGGTACGCAGAATCACGACCAAAAGGAAAAGCGACACAACACATATTTTCCACAAAGACGGTGTCAAATCATGAATATTGATTTCAACGTAATGGCCACTTTGATGTATGATATATACACCAACGGAATATGGTGTTCTACGTCGAAGCTAAAGGCTTTTGCAGACAAGAGAATATTTGGCAATCCTTCATCCTCGATCATGCAATCATGCAAAATCATCACCTCCCGGGAAATTATGAGGAAAGCTACGTCGGCCTGCGTAAACATCAATTATAGAAGGCAGTGATGGCCTAGCTAAGACCTGTAGAGGCCAGTGAAAGGAATGTCGAGGTCAGCCCTTTGCATTAAAAACGTGAGATTTTTCAAATCTTTCTTTCTCTGAGTATGAAATTGCTTCTTCGCATGTTGGGGTGTATTGCAGCTTCCTGCCCGTAATATAAAGGCACTTTATTTGGATTATAAAGTAGGAGCAACGTGGTCCAAAGGTTGAAAATTGAAGGCTTATGGCAGGTGTTTTAATTAGTTTGTGTCAAATCAGGAATTTGCTGTCAACTGGAGACATGGAACTTCAATCAGGTTTATCTCTTAGCATTTTGATTTTGACATGGAAGTTTTTCCTTCTCAAGGCACTCTCGTCGCAACTTTTGACCTCGAAAGCTAGTGGATTTGAGTGCATGGGTGGTGTTAAAGGGGGACCAATGGAATCTTGAAACTGGTGCATCTTCATAGATGAGATAATAGCCCGAAATTTAAGTTAACTGAGGCAATTATTTGACAAGAGATATCCCACTAAAATAACCCTATTGTTTGTTACGAGCACCATACCACCATGACCTCACAATGAACCACTTGAAAGTTCTTGAATACATGTAATAAATGAAAAACTCTAAAGTGAAAGGATGTAAGTTAACAAGTAATATCCTAGATTTATTTCTTAGAAACTTTATAATTATTAAAAGTTTATATAATTATTAACTTATAAATAAACTCATCCGAATATCCACAGTTAAAAAATAAAAAAAGCTCTAAATGGGTCTGATATAGCCTAGAAGCCCTTGAGCATTCATGATCGAGGTTGGAAGCTCGTAAAAGTGGCTATAAAAGACAGGTAGAACGAAGTCTCCATGCCCTTTGTTGTCCAATAAGCAATTATTCTTGGGGACAAAAAAATATTCCCTTCTTTTACATGGAGACAAGCAAAAGTTCAGACCCAGGCAAAGACCCTCATCATTTGGGGGGAAGGATGAAGGGGGGGAGATGGTTTTTCACTATCATTTTGTGATCATCATCTCTTGAAAAGGAAGCTTTTTGGTTGGTTGATGCAGACAACGTAAAAGGGACTATGCTTTCTTGGTTTTGAAAGAAAAAACCAGTTGCGTCCACAAGGACCACACCGGGGTATATCACCTTTTAAGTACTATATTGTTTGGTATTATTTGGAACTAATGTGAGAAAATGCATGCAGCCATCACAGTAGTCGATGCTTGAGACCTTGCATACATATAGAGTGCATTTACACCCTTTTTAAAGCTAAATTATCAAAAAAAAAAAAAACAATTGAGTCAAACTATCAGCTCTTGATTATTTTTTTAGTAAAAACTATTTTTTTTTAGTAATATATATATACGTACATACTGATCTCTCACATCTATTATTTCCAATTTCTACTGATATAGACCTGAATGGCTTGGTATCACATGGAGATCTTTTTTGGATAAGAGTGTTGTCCATATTGTTTATACTTAGCGTGTGTGTCTCTTTATAATATTTGAGCCCCACACTATTAAAATTTTGCAGTTAGCTAGTTTATAAGCATGGCAATACAAGTGTACAACCAGACAATAAAGTCCATGAGAAATTTACAAGCATGTGCATAGAGCATGAAATTCAGAAAGAAATGATTTATGAATTTTGTAGAAATGACCTCACCCCCATGAATGATTACGTATCAGTCACTTAAAAGATAAAAATAAAAGGGAAGTTTGCACTTAGTTTTATAATGACTAAAAACACTCTATGATTTTTGGAAATCTATATGAGAAGCTACTTATATAATACAAAATATTACTATCACCATATGCATTATATTTAAAGTAAGCTATTTTATATTTGTTTTTTACGATAAAAATATTTATTATGTGGCTGTGAAAATTTATCTAAACTAGTTTATGCATATTTCAAGATAAATTTTCACTAAACCTAAAACATTAATTTGAAATTTAAATTCGGTAATAAAATTCAATCTTCACTTTTAAAACACTGGGATTAAAACCCAAAAAAATAATAGCAATGAATTTTGACTTTGGCTCATTTCTTAGATTGTGTCTATTATAATAGACTCAAATGCCTCCCCTTACATTTAAAGAGACATATTAACTTAGCTGGTGTTCACTCAGTGATAACATATGAGAAATTCTAAACAAATATTCCCATCTATAAAAAAATATTTTCAAATATAAGTGAAAATAAAAATTTACATGTTATATTTTTTATGAGATAACATGGCTATGTGTTGTTGCGAGTTTATAAAAAAAATATAGTTAATAATATTATAATTGTAAATCAATGCTAGATAAGTAATAAAAATTAAATGTATGATATAGCCTATATTTCATAATGGAATAAAAAGTTGTGTTGGTGATAAAAAAAACTTAGAGACTGAAAAAAATGATTTGTAGTAATCCACAGTATTTTGTGAGGAAAGATGCAATGCTTTTGCCATATAATTTAGTTTTTCTGTTAATAAAAAACAAAAAAAATTACAAAGTTAAATTATTTACCAATTTAATATTAAAAAAAAATTTGACAGATAATTTTAGAAGGAAAAAAATCCATGAGGAAAAATATTGTAGCAACTAACAATGTTTTTGTGAGGAAAACTACAATGTTTTCCTCAATACAATCGACAAAGATAATTTTAGAAAGAATTATTAAAAAAATCATATTTAGAGAAATACTGCAGTAATCTGCAGTGTTCTGAGAGGAAAACAACGTTTCCCCTTTATAATTTAGTTTTATTGTAATTATAATTTTTAACTAACTCAATATTCAAAAAAAGAAATCTACGAAGATAATTTTGAAAAAAATTATAAAAAAATATATGAAAAAACACTGCAGCAATTCATAGTGTTTAAAAAAAATTACAAAGCTAAATTCTCATTTAGCTCAATATTAAAAAAATAAAATCAATAGAGATAATTTTTGCAAATATAAAATAAAACACAAAAAATTCACATGATTTAGCCTTATTTGTAATGACTTATAATTGTAATTCCCAACCAGCTCAATATTTAAAAAAAAATAAACAACGACAATTTTAAAAAAAATCATAAGAAAAAAAAACTATATGGAGAGACACAGTAGCAATCGATAGTGTTTTGTGAGGAAAGTTACAGTGTTTTTTCCACATAATTAAGCTTTATTATGAAGTTAAATTATAACCAGCTCAATTTTAAAAAATAATATCGACAAAGATAATTTAAAAAAAAATATTACAAAAAAGAGAACACAAAAGAAACTGGAAAAAATCATGTAAGAAAAAACTGTATCAATCCATAGTATTTTGTAAGGAAAGGTACAGTGTTTTCCCCAAATGATTTAGCCTTACTTATATTTACTTGTAATTGTAATTCTTAACTAGTTTAATATTAAAAAATAAAATTAACAAATATAATTTTGGGAAAAAAAAAGGAAAAAGAAAAAAAAGAAAAAGTGCAAAAAACATAAAGTACAAATATGAAAAAAAAGAGGGGGAAAAGAAAACGTGCAAAAAAAAAAGGTGAAAAAAAACAAAAAAGTAAAAAAAAGAAAAAGAAAAAGAAATGCATCATAAATTACTATTATAATCCACAATGTATTGCGTGTAGATAAACAATAAATTCTTCACATCCTTTTGCTTATTACTTAATAAAAAAATGAATGTTATCATCTTAAAAACAACTCTGCTAGTATGATAATAGTTTATTGTATGATAAAAAAATAAAATAAAAAGAGAACCTTTAAACTCACAGATGAAATTCACATTTTAAAAAAAATATGTAACTTTAAGAACATATTAATTTTTTCAAATTTTAAAGAACATCACCAGTTTAATGATTATATTACCCTTAGGTTGAATATAAATCATATAAAAATATATCAACTTTTTTTATTTTATTAAAATAAAATAAAAAAATGTGACATCTAATTACAATAACTTGTTTAATGATTATAATGTTAATGGATCGCACCTTTTCATTAAAAAAAATCAAAATACTCAAAATAAATTTTTTAGTAATTTATTTATTTTATGAGAATATTCCTATCATATAAGAAAATTCATCAAATATGAATAAAATTCACATTTGCACATAAAAACAATGAAATATATATGAATTCATGATTTTATTTGTTTTATCAAACATTCATCCATTCATAAGAACCAATTAGCATCATCATCCAAGCATAGGATCATCTCATCACACATACCACTCATACAAATCAATAACATATTTCAAATTATTCAAAATAAATAAATCAATGTACTAGGGTTGAAAATCAATCTTTGATTGAGATGATTTGATAGAAGCTGAAAAATAATCAAAATAGTGACATTAATTTAGGCAATGTTTGTGAGTATATTCATATGATGTCATTATTATTAGCATATGGAATCATTCGCTACTGCTAACGAGGCATGTCTTTAGACAAATCATAAATTTTTACCTCTCTTCTTCTTTTTATGTTAGTAGTGAGGACTACTTCACTTAAGATGAGAAACTAGTGTTGAGAATGTTTCGAGTCTTTTTTTTTATTTGTTTTTTTTTCTTTTCATGGATGTTTGACTACCACTACTGTCATTCTCTGTCACTATTGAGTGACTATGGAAAGTCAAGATGATGGTGTTCGAAGCTACTATAGTGCGTGGTTGTGGTGATCAGGATTGATTCGGTCAGCAACAATGGAGGAAACTCAAATGGACAATGGTGGAGGCTTTCGAGTATAAGTTTTTGTCGCGACTTGAGGAGTTACTCAGGGTTATGCTAGTGAGGGTTGATGTTAGTTGATCAGTTGTGATAAAGATGACTGCTAGATTTTGAAATATATTTGTCAGAGATAATTTTTTTTCTTTTTTTTATTCTCTTTTACTGACCTAGTCCCTTTCTTTCTTTCTTTTTTTAACAAATTTTGTCCTTTTTTCTTTTCTTTTTTATCTTCTGATTTCTCTTATTCATTTGTCTATGGGTGGTTCTTAGTTTTTTTCTACAGGTTCTCTTATGCTATTCTTTCCTTATTTTTTCTATGTGATTTCCTCCTTTTTTCTTCCTAATAACTATATGCTCTATTTATAAACCCTTCTCTATTTATCTTTTCAATTTCCTATTTTTCTCTCTTATATTTTATTTCATGATGACCTCTTTTCTTTTAAATTCATATTGTTTTTTAGATGGTCTTAAACTCCTGTATTTATCTTAATCTTTTTTTTTCCTTAATCACCATTTCACATTCTATTTTTTATTTTCCTGATTTTTCTCATGTTTTATTTTTTTTAAGAATATAATGGAAAATAAATGGTAAAAAATAAGTTATTACAAATGACAATCCATTGGTTTGAAGAATGGATAATGTTGTTTTTACTATAGACACAAGGTCTTTCTTTTATATAGAGGGAATGCATCCACAAGGTCTTTCTTTTATATAGAGGGAATGAATCAAAAATAAAAAAAACAAAAACAAAAACAAAAGCCCCTCATTTAACTAACTTCTTTATGCAAAGGCTAGACTACTAAACTTTATAATTCGAACCATAAAACTATAAAAAACTGATCAAAAATTGGATACATATATGCTTAGTTTTAACTTAATTTTAATTCACAAGAATGATAAGTAAAAGAGGCTGAGAAGTTTGAAGAAGTTGAAAGATTGTTTTATGCTTTAAGATTTTGTATTTAAAGTATGCAAACTCTTGTGTCAACATGACAAATTTAAGATAACCTACAAATGCTAGGAAATAAAACTTATAATAAAGGTGCTTAATCTTCATAATTAAATAAAGTTAAGGTTAGGTATAAAAAAGTCCACACACACACACACTAATGAGTGATGCTCGATGTGATGTAAACTATGTGTTTAATAACAAAATGTTTAAATAATAGACATTAAATTAAGGGCAAATCTTTATGGCTAGAGAGAAAAATCCTAAGGAAATTAGTTAAAATCTTGAGCTAGAAAATAAATATAAATCTATATAAAAAAATAATATTGATTAAAGTTTTGATGAAAAACATCATGTAGGCCATAAAATGAGTGTCGTTATTATAATAATGGAGAAAAAACCTCTTTCTTCTTCTTGAAAATGGGTCATGTTAAAAAGAGAAAAGCTTGAAAATTTCACTTTTATCCTCCTTTCTTCTTCAAATTCTCAAAAGTTATAGACATAAAAGTATTGTAAAATGTTTTCTACTCTTTACATCAAACCAAATTTATGAAACTTAGAGAGTGAGAGGGGTTGAAAGTTTCGGTGATTTGAGAGAGAAAGTTTACAAAGATTGAACTTGAAGAGCAAAAACCTTGAAATCTTAAAAAAAAACTCATTTAATTGGGTGATTTGGTTGTAGAAAGAGGTTTAATCCAATTAATTTTAATTGTTTGCTTGATTTGGGTTGGGGAATTGAAAATCCTTAATTTTCAAGTTTTAGGGTTTGTGAAATTAAAAAGAAACAAAAATTTATGTTAATTATTGAGTAATTATCATATATATGTCATGATTAGAGACTAAATAGGAGGATTTCAAAATCTATTATGATGAAATTAGATCATTAGTGGCTGATCATGAATTAAAAATTTGGAGAAAGTATAAATATAATTAATTTGTGTTGTTTTTTAGGTCGACTTGGTCATAGCTCTAATTCAACCATTCTAATGATATCGAAAATGCTTATGATTAATTGTGAATGTTATAAGGCAAGTTCCCATAAGTTTAATTAATGTTATCACATGTGTGAAAAGTAAATGATTGGATAAATTGTATTGAAATTTATGTTCTTATGATATTATAGAAGTTATGTGTTTTGTACAATGATACAAATGTGAAAGATTGGATAAATTGTATTGAAATTAATGTTCTAATGTTATTATATAAGTTATGTGTTTGGTATAATGATGGGGTTTTATTTAAGTAATTAATCAAGTTTGCCTTGTTCTTTTCACAATCTCTTCCAAGATTTCTCATTTCATTCTCCAAGGTACCTTTTTTTTTTTTAACTACAATGTTTATGTCCATCTCACTCACCTTTAGACTTACATGGTTGCTCAAATCTTTGCTAAACACGTTCCTAAATCAACTTATCCTTTTTTAACTTGGAAGAAAAAAATAGACAAGAAATGAACTTCCCTCCTTTTCTTCTAACATCCAGCCAACCTAATCTTAAAAAAAAGAGGGGTTATTTTTGTTTTATTTATAAAAATTCCCTTTTCTCTTATTTATTTAAGGCTTAATCCAAATAGATTTTTAATCGCATGTATTTTTACTTACTGTTTTTCATTGTAATTCTTTCATGTTTGCACTCAATATATATTGAAATCTTGACACCATACATTAGATTTTGTTCTTAAATTTAATTATCTTTTTATTATTGTTTACAATTTATCCCTTCATTAATGAACTAGTCTCGCATTCTCTTTTTGATGGACCAACCACATATCCCTTCATTGAAAGACTCAACTTGTGTCCTTATCTTAGAAGATTGATTATGTATCCCTTTAGTAGACTCGCCTTGAGTCCCCTTTTTGGTGGACTATTCACACATTCCATCTCATTGACAGATCGGATATGTATCTCTTTTTTAGTTGACTAATCACTTGTCCTCTTAGTTATAAATCAATTGCGCGTCCTCTCTCTTATACCTTACTTGTCCTCTTAGTTATAAATCAATTGCGTGTCCTCTTATACCTCTGAATCCAACTATTACTCCTTAAGTACACTCTCTTAGTCAAATCTAGTTTACTCACAATCATCTATAAAGATAAAACATACATGCATTAAATATTCACATGTTCTCCTACCATGACATAGCCATTAAATGGTGTTATAACATGCCTTAACTTCAAACGAAGCCACTTACCTATATGGATTACAAGTGAATATGTCACAAGAGGTATATAAACACTAAATGAATAACTAAATAAAATGAGGGGGGATCATATTCTCTTTTTGAACTACTAATTATCGTATGCATCTTCTCTAAACACAGACAACACAACTTTAAGGCTACATTTATCCTTAACTAGTATTAAATTAAGCATCAAATATGCCTTTAAACCCAATAAAGAAATTTTTTTGCAAGTGCTTGTGAAGCTTAAGTTTAGCAATTTCAATCTCTAATCCATCAATTTGCTTTAAAAAGACCTTAATCTTTTGAGATTTTTTTTCTAACCTCACAAGTGGCATCGTCCTTGTGGAATCTTGAACAAAAGTTAGTTCAACTTTATAAATCACTGGTTATAATTTTTCTGGGTTATTAAAAGATGAATGAAATGTTGATTGTTTTTTATGTATAAATTGCATATTGATGATGTAAGGGAACATGTTCGCCGATTACTGACACGATGTGTGTCAAGTACAAAAAAATACTATTGTTTTGGGCTTGAAAAGCCTTATTGTTATAAACTCCCTTTCTTTTACATATTTTATTGTTCTTTCCATGATTGACGACTCATAAACTTAGTAAAGGAGAGGGTTCCAAAATTTCCCATCATATATGCTCCATCAACTTCTTTAAATCTCCAATAACTAGCCTAGCTCCTCTATTAACACCATTAATTCTACCTCCTATTAATTCTATTTCCCAATATGTGTAGACAACTCTAGTTTAAGAAAGAGATAAACTAAATGGAGGTGCAAGGGAGCATAAGAGAGTATCATCGCTTGCCTAGCCACTATAAATATTGCTCCTCATCACCACGAGAGACATTCTCTATGCATCTTGTTCCTCAAGGAATCTAGTTCCTATAAGAACCAACAACCATATTTCTTCGAGTATTATATTCCTTTAAGAACCGAACCACACCCCACGTGCAATCTCATGACAAGTTTTTATTCAAAAACTAATAAATTAATATAAAAAACATGTTTTCACCAACATGAAAAAGAATTTATGAACAAGATAAGGGGTTTTTATTACAAAGATATATTTTTTCTACTTCATTCAAATCATTATTTTTAAGAATTTTATTACATTTAGTTTTTATTCAGGAAATTAATATACTGCTAATAAAAAAAATACATGTTTCCTCCAAAACAAGAAAAAATACATGAACAAGAAAAGGCGATTTCACCTAATTATTTTTTTTCCAGGATTTAAATCATTTCCTTGTAGATATATAAAGATCTATTTTAATTATTATATAAATAAATAAATAAATCGAAAACTATCACACATTATCCCGAAGATTCACTAGCTAGTTTGTAATACATGGATGCCGGATTGTTTGAAAATACAAGGAAGCTGTTATAAAAATTGTTTTTAACTTGAAAGATATCTTGAGTTGACTATATTAAAGCTATTAATCGACATCCAAATCAATCAATGGCCATCGACCAAATTGATTTAAAGGTAGCCTCCTTTATTCTCCTGGGCTTCTCTCTCTCTCTTTTTATTTTTTATTTTTTTGATGACGATCATTACAAAAGACATAAAGCCCTTCATATGTTGCTTTGTACAGAACATTAACCTTGCTAGGTGGGGCAGATAATCAAGTGGTATCAACTGTAGATCACATAAGCTTGAGTTAATTGGATCATAATCTAAGATCGTTGGGTCAACAGCACAAAAATATAGTGCCCTTTTTGCCTTGTTATTTTCCTGATTCATGTTAGATCCATGTCCCAGTACGAGGCCAATCATAAACCAACCCTTTTCTTAAACTTGAAAATATACCTCAAAAATGTGTCTGGGATGGTGTCCTGGACAGGATAATATAAATAAAAATGAATATCAATAAATGAGATTAGACTACACTACACTATAGATTAGATTAGAGTGTGTGTTGAACAAGACAAGATCAAAAAAGTTTTTTTTTTTTTGCCTTGGGAACAACTTGGGATAGATCATTATCCTGTTTGAAGTGTATTCAAAACACTTAATAATTTATCCTATCTCATTCCAAGTGTACGTCAAACACATCACAATTTGTTATGTCTTCGGGATATATGATTACATAAATGTTTATTTCTTCAGGGAAAATTGCTTGCAGAATCTGCCCTCAAGGGAAAAGTGCCAAATCTCCATTGCTGTTCTATGAAATAGCACATAACCTTGCCAATTGGTCTGCATATTAGTTTTCTCTTCACGCAAGACATCTAATACATCAAACCACCCTCTAGTAAATCGATCCTTGATCGAGTGTACAAGGCCGACCTTGGATGCGCCTCGGAACATGGTTCAATAAAAAATTTAATAAGCTCAGCAGAATCAGATCCCATCTTCAAAGGAACACACTAATGTTCTAAAACAATCTGAATTCCATGTTTACGAGGCCGAGGCTATAATTCAGGAATCATTTTAGTAATATTAATGATCCAACTCCACCAAAAAAATTTAAATTGCATGTTATAAAAAATGCAAGATATATTTTATTATTTTTTAATATATATTTTAATATGTTTTTAGATGAAATCTCTTTAAATTTAAAATTTATATAAATTTATATTTATTTTTTATTAAATAAATAAAATTAATAAGATTCAAACTAGATTTTAAAATATAATTTATATTAAAAAGAAAAATAGTTTAACCAGCGCAGAGCAACCAACCAACCAATCCCCATCTTCTCTTCTGATAAGTACAGTAGCTCCTGCATTTCCCAGATTCCCAAGTCAGCTGCCATCCGTATTGAGCTTCCACCAAATCTTGATCGGGAAAAGACCAGGCAACCAACCAGATTCTATCCAAACGCATGGAACCAGTATGTGTATCGAAAGCTTGTTGACAGTCTTTATTAAACATAAGAATCTGTTGAGCTTGAACAAAGGCATCTAATACCCTTCGAATATCACCATGTTTCTGGTTTTCCAAGCATCCCCAGCAGGCATTAGTGAATGACCTGCACCGATCGGTTTAGTTTATCACATGGAAGCCACTTGTCCAACCAAAACGAAGCACCATACCCCTTACCTACTCGCCATCTGAAACCGTCTTTTAGAAATGGAGCGCATTTCATTATCCCCTTCCAACAGCTTGAAGAATTCCAAGGAGTGGTAACAATGTTATATTACAATCACGAGCAGCCCTGAAGCCTAATCCACCTTCCTTCATCAGAGAAGTAAATTAACAAGGTGAACTCCCTTTAATCTAAAGTTCCATTCCATGGAAGTTCTCCGCCTACCCTATTCACCCGCATGGAAGTTCTCCGCCTACCCTATTCACCTCGTTACACATGCTCCGAGGGAGCCGACAAGGATCTGCATGAATACACTGGAATATAGCCGAAATTGCATCCTCAGTTAGAGATGGTTTTGGTATTACGGTAACTTCTGTATTTTACCTAACCTCGTACAAAACATTGTTTGGTTATAACTTATCCTCAAATAGATTTTAGGTGCAAAATGTAAAATCCATAAAAATTTGGGACCATCTGAAACATTAACTGAAATTTTAGGGACCAAAAAGTTAATGGCTTACAGACACACAGACCATATATCTTGAAGAGAGATCAGATCTTCTTCTCTCTAATGGCTTACAAACACGCAGGCCATTGATCTTGACCTGAGCACCTGAAACACTCATTCCACAACACACAAACCAACCTCCCTTGCAACCTCTCTTCCACATCTCCTCGCTATCAAAACCACCAAACTAGCCTCTACCCAAAGCCATAGTAAAAACCCGAACCACCCACCATCAGCCCCTGATTTAACCGAGGTCACTCACCCACCTTCATCACCGTCTCAGCGCGAGCCACCACTCTACATTTCAAACCGTGCCACCAGTCTCCCAACCAGCCGAACCCACCACTAGATCAGCCACTCGCCGCTGTGCTCAACACCAGTTTTCAAACCTAACCCATGCCAATTCAATGAACTGATGTGTTGGGTTTGACTGAAATGTAATTTAAATTCAAAGAAAATTTAATTTCATAATTTCCTTTTGGCTCTGGTTTCAAGAACCTCTATAGTCTATGCCTAAAATTTTATAGTCTATTTTATTTCTCACCATCCACGTCATAATGGATTTTCATGATGATCGAATATATCTCATGTATGGATATAATATTTAATGTGTAAAATATTTTTTAATTAAAAATAAATTAAAATATTTTTTTATTTTTATTTTTAATATATCAAAATTATTAAAAATATCTAAAAATATTAATTTTAATTTTTTAAATAAAAAATAATTTAAAAAACAAGTTCAAACTTAAAAAACACACTTTTAATTGTTGATTGTTTTAATGTATGTTTAGTTATCCAAGATGGATGAGCAAATAGTTTTTTCCCCCCTTCATTTGAAGCAATTTGAAATTTAACAAAAACAAAAGCTAAAAGCTAAATTGAGTTTATAAAAATAAAAAATAGTTTTTTTCTTTTTCTCTTTATTTATATCCTTATATTTTTCATTTGGTAAATTAATTTTTATACTGTTTTAATTTGTTCAATTCATCTTCTTCTTTTTTTTAAATTTCTCTATTAAAGTAGTATGTAACTCTCATCAAGTTTCAATGATAACTATGCATATGGATTTTGATATTATTAAATACTTTTCATTCACACAAGAACTTTTTATATTCATTATTAAATAGTTTTTTTTTTAATGAAATTGCTATATTGAAATTTCGAATGGTTGGTGGGAGAGGTAATATAGAATGGTGTAGCGTCTTTGGAGAAATTGGAAGCTATGCATACAGCAGGTTTCAGGGGAATTAGATGGGTTTTGTATGTGTAGTTGTTGACTATATGTATATATAATTTTTTTTTATTTAACTTATTTTTAATAATTAAAATAAGTTGGAAAAACTTATATATATAATTTTTTTATTTAAAAAAATATGTGATCCACGCGCAAAGAATCTAGTATGAACCAAATAAAAAAAGCAAACCAAATGATATTGTTTTAATTTGATTTGAAGTGTAAACAAAAATACTCGACGTCCATGGGCTTTACGAAGAGATAATCAAAAGAAAGGCCCCTCTTCCTTTTTAAGTATTATACAGCAATATCGACTTAATTAACCCAATAATTAAGTTTTTTTAATTCTAAATTCCAGTATTTAAAAGCTATTAAATCTTGACTAATTCGATCAAGGATCTACTAAAAAAAATAAAACTCTCCAAATAATAATATGCTTTAAATCTTGTGCGAAAAAAGCAACTTGAAAATTAAACGAATATATTGAGGGCACCTTTTTCATCCCTTTCACCGGCCTTAATGCTTCCTCCCTTTTGTCTATATAAATAAAATAAACAAATATTAAACAAGTAATTTACTAGTTACGCACGTTAAATCAAGTGCGATTGTTTATTACATATTTTTTAAAAATAATATTTTTTATTTTTTTAAAATTGTTATCTTACATCATCCTATTAAATTAATCTAAAAACATTAAAAAATAATTTAAAACAAACTACTTGTAGAATTACGTGTGGAGGTGGTCATTTCCTCTGCTTAGAATATTAAAGCAAGCCCTAATTTGGAAACTCTTTCATGTCAGTCATACCAAAAACATATAGATATTTCTGGCTATCCCATCTGTCTGCTAAGAATAACTAATGGTTACCATTAGAAATTTAAGAACTCATAAGATTGATTAGAAGTTGATCTTCTGATCTTTTAATGGGTCCTTTCTACAGATCTTCTCCTAAACAAGTACTTAGCTAGCATTATTTATCTGGATTTACACAGCTAATATATTCTAGAGGCAGGCAGCTCTTACGACATGATGTTTTCTTTCACATCCCGCAAGTTATTCGTCATGCATGACCCAAGATCCTCGTGGCCCATTATTGACTGCATGCTCATTGCAGTAATTACTTAATATTTTAGAAGAAAGCCTTCAGGTCAAGCTAGATATATGCCTTTGATTTTCTTTATTCAAATAGGAATAAAAAACAAAACCAGGCATCTTTGTCATCGAGTCACGGAAAGTCCACAGAAAGTGGTGGGATTTTGCGATGAATGTTGTCTAGGCATCCATGGTTTCCCATTGAGAAAAGGAAATGGCCAAATTGGACGAAGGACAGCCAAAAAGAGGTAGGCCAGGAAATGTTGTGATCGGGTGTCTATCTGGCTACGTATTTTCCAAGTCTTTTTGCCTTAGGTGTGACTGTCGGTAGTGGATGCGTCCATCAATGGTCTAAATCATTGAAGCTTCCTAATTCATTGATGTGTTCTGGCTTTTGGTATTCTCCGCTAATAAATTACATAACAATTCCAATGCTGCTTTAATTTCCATTAAGCAGCATCTCATATACAGTGTTTATAGCCAAATTTAGATTTTCTTACATGAGAATGAGTGATGAAAACTAGTCTAGTTCATATCTAGATGGTGCCAGTAGATGGTGCCAGTGTCTGTTTGTATTTGATCAAGTCTTTAGAACTTTTACTTGGTTTGTGGCATGAATAATCCCTATTATTTAGGATTCTATTATTCAATTATGATTTGGTTTCTGTTTCACTCTTTTACATATATAGTCTTCAGATATATCAATAACACGTAAATATTCTCCTATTCTCTTATACTATTTCTCAGTTAAACACCAAAATATTCATAACATTCTAGTATCCGAGTCTGGTTATAGCATTAGAGATGTTAACAGAAGGAGGGTTTGTGCAACCTTCAATTCCAATGTTAGACGGACACTATGATCATTGATGTATGCTCATGGAGAATTTTTTTCATTTAAAGGAGTAGTCTAATTGAGGATGGGATTCCAATAGTGATTAAAGGAGTCCAACCTACTCTAGCTCGGATGAAGGCAATTGAGGATGTGAAATTAAAGGATCTAATAACAAAGAATTATCTCTTCCAAGGATTCTGGATCTAATAACAAAGAATTATCTCTTCCAGAGTATTGTTCGTTCCATTTTGGAGACTATTTTGAACAAGGATTCTACCAAGAGCATTTGGGATTCCTTGAAGATGAAGTATTAAGGCACAACACGAGTGCCTCGTGCACAAAGACAAGCCCTTTAAAAAGAGTTTGAAATACCAAACATGAAGACAAGGGAGTCTGTAACTAAGTATTTTGCTTGTACTATGATTGTGGTTAATAAGATGAAGTCAAATGGTATGAAGAATTTGACTGATCTAGCAATCATTGAGAAAATCTTGCGATCAATGACTTCCAAATTTGATTACATAGTCTGGTCTATCGAAGAATCAAAGGATCTTGACGTGATTTTTATAGATGAATTACAAAGCAGTTTGATAGTTCATGAACAACGTATGAATGCTCATATTATAGAGGAGCATACATTGAAGGTTACGATAGGAGAATCATCAGGTTGGAGAGGAGGTGGCTAGGGTCTTAAAGGAAGAGGAGGCGAAAAACTCAATCTTGACAAATCCACCATTGAATGCCATCGTTGTCACAAACTGGGACACTTTGCATATAAGTGTCCAAAAAAGGAGATTAAAGAGGTGGCAAACTATGTAGAAAGAGGAAAGGAAATGTTATTAATAACGTATGTAAATAAAAAGATAATAAGCATGAAAGAGTTATGGTTTCCTTGACTCATGATGTATTAATCACATGTTTGATAAGAAGGAGTTGTTTATTGACTTTGATGACATATTTAGAGAGATAGTAAAACTAGGAGATAATTCGAGTATGCATATTACTAGAAAAAGAAATATCATAATGCTTGTGAATGGTTTTATACAAATCATTACAAATTTCTTTTACATTCCAGGCCTAAAAATAGTTTATGGAGCATAGGACAAGCAGCTGAGAAGGGTCTTACTATTCTCATTCAATAGGAAATATGCAAGATATATCATTCTATGAAAGGATTAATTATGGGGATTACCATGTCTTCAAATAGAATGTTTAAATTATGTGCTTAGATACAGTCAAAGAAGTCAAATGAGCAGGTGTGCTTTAATTCTTTATCTGAAGAGAATGTTATGCTTTGGCATAATAGATATAAACATCTCAGCTTTATAGGGTTGAATCTTTTTCAACAATAAAGGATGGTGAACGAATTACCAAACCTCAATGTTTTAACCAATGTTTGCAGAGATTGTTTAATTAGAAAATAATAGAGAAATTCTTTTCCTAAAAAATCTATGTGGAGAGTTACTCAAATTCTTTAACTCATACATGCTGACATTTATGATCCCATTACTCCTATTTCAAATAGCAACAAGAGATGCATAATCACATTTATTGATGATTATAGTCGTAAAGTTTGGGCTTATTTCTTTATTGTAAAATATGAAGCCTTTATTGCCTTCAAACAATATAAGAATCATATTGAAAAGGAGGTCGGTTTATTTATTCATAGTCTTCGTATTGATCGTGAAGGTGAATTTATTTCATAAGAATTTGCTGAATTTTACAATGAGTATGGCATATGACGTTAATTTACAGCTGCCTACTCTCTTCAATAAAACAGAGTCGTAGAAAGAAAAAATCAAACCATCATAAACATGGTTCGAAGCATGTTGTCATAAAAAATGATTCCAAAGACTTTTTTGCTATAAGCTGTCGAATGGACTATTCTTGTTTTAAAAAAAAGTCTAACATTCGTAGTTAAAAACAAAACTTCAAAAGACGTTTGGAGTAACATTAAACCTTCAGTTCATCATTTTATAGTTTTTGGTTGCATAGCACATGCTCATATACCTGACTGCAAGAGAACCAAGCTTGATGATAAAAGTATAAAATGTGTTCTACGTGGCATCAATAAATAATCAAAGGCATATCAGCTATATGATCTTATTTCATAGAGGATTGTAGTGAGTAAAGATATGGTGTTTGAAAAATAACAGTTAAGATTAGAGTGAGAGTCAAGAGACAGATGATATTATTGATTTGGAATTGGGGGATAAAGATAAAGAACATGCTTCAACTAATAAGAGAGATATCGAAGGAATTCTAGAAGTGAGTGAAACTAAAAGAAATAGTTTATTAAGATCAAGTACTAGACACAGTTCATTAAGTTCAAGTAATAGTTCAATCAGTACTCATTCTCCATCAATTCCATAAGAAAGGTAGCGTAAAAGACCTTCTAGATGGGAGACTATATTAGTGGGAAGGAATTATATGAGGAAGAGTCTTACATAATCATGTTTACTGCTGCCATTAATCCGATGTTCTTTGATGAAGTTGTGAAAGATTCAAAGTAGAGAATGATCATGGATGCAGAAATAGATGCAATTAAACAAAATGACACTTAAGAGTTGACATATTTGCCTACTGGTGCCAAAAAGGTTGGAGTAAAATGGGTGTACAAGACAAAGTTCAATGAGAATGGTAAGATAGATAAATACAAAGCTCGATTAGTTGCAAAAGGCTACACTTAATAGTATGGAATTGATTATACTAAAGTGTTTGCACTTGTAACACGTATGGATATGGTTCGTTTAGTGATTTCTCTAGCAACTCAAAAGAAATGAATAATCTTTCACCTTGATGTTAAGTCAACATTTTTGCATGGAGATCTTTCTGAAGATGTCTTTGTTGAACAACCTCCAATCTATATGAAAAGAGGTGATGAGCATAAAGTATACAAATTAAAATAGACATTGTATAGTTTGAAGCAGACTCCTTAAGCATGGTAAAGCCACATCAAATCTTATTTTGCCAAGGAAGGTTTTGAGAAGAGCCTTATTCATCAAAGTGAAGGACAAAGGTAAAATTTTAATTGTTTGTCTCTACGTAAATGATTTAATTTTCACTAGCAATGATGAATGCATGTTTGCTGATTTTAAGAAATCCAAGATGCATGAGTTTAATATGACAAACTTAGGAAGAATGTGGCATTTTTTGGGTATAGAAGTTTTATAAGAACAAGACGGTATTTTTATTCATAAAAAAAGTTATGCGTATGAGATGTTACAAAGATTTGGTATAGATAAGTGCAATCCTGTGCTTAATCCAATTGTGCCAGATTTTAAACTTATGAAAGATACAACTAGAGTAAAATTAGATAGTAACCCTATAAACAAATTGTGGGTAGTCTCATGTATTTGACTACCACTTGACCCAATATTATATTTATGGTATATCTGTTGAGTAGATGTATGGATCACCCCACATAACTTTATTTTGAGGCAGCCAATAAAGTGTTGAGATATTTAAAGGGAACTTGTGATTTTGGAATACTTTATAAGATAAAATAAGAAGAAAAATTAATTGCTTGCACAGACAGTGATTATACTAGGGATTTGGATGATAGAAGAAGCACTTCTAGCTATGTATTTATGCTTAATTCAGGAACAGTATTTTGGTCATCCAAGAAGCAACCAATAGTTACGTTATCCATTACTGAAGCTAAGCTTATGACTGCTGCTTCATATGCTTATCAAGTGGTTTGGATGAAAAGAACTATGATAAGTTTCAATCTACTTCAAAGTGATAGCATAACCGTTTATTATGACAATGGCCAAACCATTAAGCTCTCAAAGAATCATATTCTACATGGTCGAAGCAAACATATAAACATCAGGTTTCATTTCTTTCGTGAGCTCACTAAAGATGGTATTGTTAAGTTGGTTCACTTTCATATATAAGAACAAATAATAGACATAATGATCAAGCCTTTGAAGCTAGACATGTTCATGAAGATAAAGAATTTGATGGGGGTTTACAAACTTCCAGGCATAAACTGAGTGCTTTTATTAACACATAGTTTAAGAGATGATATTAGAGTCTGTTTGTATTTAATCAAGTTTGTAGGACTTAGTTGGTTTGTGGCTTGAATAATCCTTATTTTTTAGGATTTTCTTATTCAATTTACTTTGTTTCAATCTTTGTAAAAGGTTATATATATAGTTTTCAGATATATCAATAACATATGAACAGTCTCTCATTCTCTTATATTGTTTCTCAGCTAAACACCAAAGTATTCAAAACAGATGGTTTTTTATTTTTTTTAAACTCTATTATTATATGATATAAGAAAGATACTCGTTATATAGTTCAAAATATTTTGAATTAATTGAAAAAAAAATCTCATACATTTTTACAAATGCAAAAATAAAAAATCAATCAATAGTTAAGTGCTTATGCATTCATATTGTTTATGGTTATGACAAAAAAGTTTATTAAGAAAACTTAAAAAAAAAAACCACTTGAAAAACCCAAAAGAAAAGATTGAATAACCTAGGAAATATCGATTGGAAATATATAAGGTTAAGTATTCTAGGATTCATGATGTGTTATAATGTAGCCATTGGTCTTAGTTCTAATTCCTTTTGTTTTTTTAAAAAAGGTATAGATCACCTATACAAAAATTTATTAGGTCAATATATTATCCATATTATTAATAAAACTAAATAAATAAATATTTGATATAGATAAAAATGGCACCACTAATATTAATATATAAACAGTCTAATATATTTTAAAAGCTTTAAACACCAAGATAACATTAACAACCTAAATGTTTATAATTCATATATATCATAAACATAATAGTTTGATATCCAAGTAGAATTAGTTGTTTTTATATTTTTAAGCCTAATACAATTATATTGATGTCACAAAAACATCATTATGAATGTCTTGTTACCAAAAACTAAAGAAGCATATATCATATTTATCACACACAACCATCACCCATACATCTAGCTCCAATATTTTCCTTCCAATTAATGTATCATTTAAGATGATATCCATGTTTTAGTTTATATTCTCTAAGAACATTTCTAAAGTGAGTGGCACTAAGGAAAACCTAATGTTTAATAAATTCAATCGATCCTTCAACACTCACCTTAAATGTCTTACAATTAAAGCCAGTTATAGGTTTAATAATCTTTTTTTTTCTACTTCTTTAAATCCCTCTTACTTTCATTCTCATCACCTTCATCACTATTACTAGAAGTTTTATTACCTTCAACATTAATATCATCTTCATCACTATTTAACTTCCATTTGTTTTCTAAATATGTTGCACCATCCAATATTTGGCCAAAACAAACATCTCTTTGTAAACTATAAATCCATTCATCTTTATTTGCATTTAAGAATTCAATTTTTTCCTTATCTAAAGGAATATAATCTTCATCATCTTTACTAGAACCATCATCCTGGTAATCTTTCTCACATTTAATACCACCCTTTTCACTTTTCATATTATAATCTCAATTACCCATACCTTTACTAAAACTACCGACACCCACTTAAAAATCAACACCATATTTCTTTCATCACTAATAATACCCATAGTTGCAATTGCACCTTATTTAGTACCAAAATAAACGCCACCATTATCTTTATCAAAATCTAAATCTTATTCTTCAATAATAAATATAAATTTAATACCATTATTTTTTAAAAATATTTTATTTTAGAAGACCTACAAGTAACATTTAGATTTCTTGTATAACATTTAGTTATTTTCATTTGTAGTGAAGCAATATTAGAATCAACATCCATATAAATATGGATTTCTTCTTCTTTTTCTACTGCATGCGTATTCAATATTTGCACTATCGAGACATCATCAACTAATGGCATACCTTATACTAATCTCATGTGAATGCATATCATAAACTTGCTTACAAATGAACAACAAGTCTATATGAAACACATGCCCCAACAAATAATTTTTTATAACTTATGAAGCAATTTTATGATGTACAATCACGCTAGGTATTTTTTTCTTACAAAATTAAAAACTAATTAAATATTTTACAATAAAAGAATACAAAATAGGGTTATATGAATATTAACCTTAATTTTAATTTGAGGATTTTTTTAGGTTTTGAAGAAAACAATCCGAATTATTTTTTTAGGTTTTGAATCCAAATTGTTTTTAAGTTTTTAAACATCAAAGATTGAACAAAAAAAAAACTTAGGGATATACAGGTTCAACAATAACCTTAATTTTATGAATTTCTTTTTGTTAAATCAAGAAAACCAAACAATATTCTAAGAAAATAACAATAATTTGCAATCACTAAATCCACTAACTTGATTATTGAAGTCATGATTTGAGAAAAAAAGTGAGATGATGTACTTTTTTATAGTCTCATTCTCAATGAAAATAGTATATGATAAAAATTCCACACTTGATAATGTGAACAGACACCTAGATACCCTAAAAAATAATCATCTACGAACCATCAAAACTTTAATTTTTTAGAATTTTAGGTTTAATATAGCTAAGATTTGCACAAATTCTATAGAGCTTTTGCTTAAAAATAGTAAGCGTAGAGAGAAAGAAAGTGGGATAGGGTTGTGTTTGTGGTTTGACAAGTTTGTGGATATAATATATAGTAGGTTAGTTAGGTCATTTTGCATGATTTGAAATTTTTTTTATTAAATGATGATGTTTTCTGTAATTTAAAAAATAACAAAAGCAAAATGTAAAATAGAGTAAATTATAGGTTGTTCAGTGTAATTTTTCCTTTTATTTCAATGTCAAATTTGATCATAATTCTTTTTATTTCTATTTGTTTTATTCTAGATCATTTTTTAATAAAACTTTCTTTTCCAATTGCATCCCTCAATGTCTTATTAAAATGAAATTTGGCTTCATGAATTTGTTTTCTAATTTTCCTTTAATGGGCTAATTTCAACCTTAGGACATGTGTCAAGGGTTTAGAAAGTTAGCCTAAGTTGACTTATGTTTTTTAGGTTTTTTTTTATAATTTGTTTTTCAATTTTATCATTTAATATTGAATTTTTTCTATAGAATTATTTTGGTCTCATGTGTTAGGTTGTAGGTTTGACAGGTTAACCAAGATTGATTCAAGCTAGTTGTTTTGTTCGATTTATATATTATTATTGATTTCTTTTTTATCATATTATTAAATTAACCAAATGTTTTGGATTTAGTCAAGTTAATAACCCATGTTTCATATTTTTCTTATTTTTTAAAACACGCTACAATTGTTTGAACATCATTTTTTTATATTAAAAAAATGTTAGTTTGGCTTGCAACTTAGCACAAGCCACCAATTTAGTAATTATCCTACAACATCACATGTAGTGCATAATAATGTATGTTCTAACAAACTTTTATCAATACACACGTGCCCATATTAAAATTTATCTTAATATTTTGATATTAAATTATTTTTTACATATTGATATTTATTAATATATTAAATATTCTTAAACATTGATATATTATTTTCTAACAATATTACATTAGAGTATGTAATTTTGTTGGTAATATATATTTACAGTTTGAGCTAGAATATAATTTACAGTTTGAGCTGGAACATAATTTTCAAATATCCTCTAAGTCACTTTTAATTTTGACAAGTAAATAATTTTGTTGACTAGTTTTCAAAAAAATTGATAAATATTGAAAATTTAAAGGATTATTTGAAATATTTTATTTTATTTTTAAAATTTTTAAAATTTCTTTGTTAGGCTTTTTTTTTTGTTTTTATTGGAAAAAATGCATTGATTAATTAAATACTCGGCTATCATGATTGTTGCTATCATATTATCAAAATCATGTCCCTTATCAGTCTTTGTCTGACCTTTAAAGATACCAAATTCAACCTCATATTGGCCTTTAACCCTCAACACCTATTGGCCTTTAACCCTCAACACCTATTCTCAACTTAAACTATGGGTGTTGCATAGTCCATTTCTATCTTAAGTTTAGGTTGGCTCAATCTTTGATCACTACAAACTTAGTGTTAGCTTAACTACAAATGCACCGTGATGAAAATTTTAAAAAAAAACATGGTTAATTGGCATATTTGAGGTCAAATCAAAAGTGAAGTCTACTTATTTTTTGGGTTGGAATTTTATTATAATTTATTTTTTAACATAAATTCTTTAACATAAAATATTAACATGATTTAAAAAAAATTATGAGTAAATAAAAAATTAATCTCAAAGAACTCATGGTTGACATATTTTAATGAAACTCAAAACCCTCTAAAAGAACTATATTTCACATAAAAAAGAAATAAAAGTTTCTTAGTATTTATAAAGTGGAAAGTTAGAAAGTTAAAAATTGAGCCCAAAAGACATTTAAGCTTTTAGAGAGGAGAGATCCTAAGCTAAGTAGGCTTTGAGCTTAAACACACACATAAACACTTATGCTCGAGCTTCAAGTTGAGCCTGAGTTTGCATTTATTATAAAATAGTATTTTGGGTCACAAAAGATTATTTCTTCCCAATTGAAACTTGAACTTAGGTCTAGACTATGAAGAATTATTTCTTCTAGTCTATTTTTTTTTGTTCAGTTTACCCATGAACATTAATAGTCTCTTCTAGAAGCATTTCTTGTAAATCTAAATAATTTTTTGAACTAATAAATTCATATTTATGACTATTATGTTCATATTTAATTCTTAATTTATGATGGCTAATAATAGGTTGATAATGGTGGAAACTCATTATAATTATTAATAGAATTAAATTTTTGACCTTTTTAACTTTTGAAATTCAGAAAGTCAAAAAAGAGTTTCCAATAATTTTTTAGTTTTTTATATTTTTAGTGTTTTCCTTTTATTGATGAAAGATAATTAAATTATTTTACTTTGGTTCAAATACCTAATTTAGAAGTGTATTTAAATTAAAATCATGATGTTAAAATCTTTGAAGACATATCACAAACATGCAAAAATCCTAATTGTATAAAGTAATGAGCAATAAAACCTTAAAGATAAATGATTTATTTTTACTAACAAAAAAGTTTCATTACTTTAAAATACATCAAAAAATATCATTCTTTGTTTTGATTTAAACATGACTTGCTTTTATTATTAGTAAGCTTACTAGAAATTTGAATTAATATCAATTGCAAGTTTGAATATATATCTAGTATGTATGTTAAAATTCTATTAATATATTTGTGTTGAAAACATATTTTTCATAAGTTTTTATTTTGCATGCTGATGTATATTTAAACTTATATACATATTAGACTTTCCTTAAATATTTTTTATATTTTGATGCTTTTGTTATGATAAATTAAACATTTTACTCATTGGTTTAATACATAAAAATTTGAATAACATAGCGTACTTGGTCTTGTCTCGATCGTGATAAGCTAAACCATATGATCTCAAACTTGAATTGGTGGTGTCTCAAGCCTCTCTCCAATCTCAATCCTTGTTGGCTATGAATCTAACCGTGATAGCACCCTTGATTACTCAAGACTCAACTCCAGTTTTGGCTCCGAATCTAACCTCATCTAGACACTTAAGCACCTTAAACCTAATTAATGGAGCTATGAAACCCTAAACTCAACTAACCAAACTAGACAATCTTAATATGTCCCAAATTTTTTATTTGACCAACCTTTTAATGTCCTAAATCCAACCACTAGAATTGAATATCGTGGTTGCCCAACCACTGTGTTACCTAACCTAGTATATTATTTGCTAGTATATTCGGTTGTGCTTCTCTGTTAGTTAGATTTTATTTTTAAACTTAAATAAAAAATTATAAGAGTATGGATTTTTTTTTTGACAATTTCATTAAATCCAATCAAAGTGGTTCAATTTTGAAAACTACCAACTCAGTTCCCTTATCTAGTTCGAGTTTTGAATTAAACCGTGTGGAAGCTGACTTAATTTTTTTAAAAATAATGAGACGATGCTAAATTGGATCGATCTTGATCACCTTGCGACCTAGATCATGGATTTCAATGAGTTTAATTATTTTATTGTTTTTTAAATTATTTTTCATTTAATTTTATAATAAAAATAAATGCTTGCAAATTAAATCAAGCACTAACCCTAAAAAAATATTTATTTAAGATTATGATAATCTTATAGAAAATAGATAAAAATAAATCATGAATTTTATTTCCCAACCAATCTAATATTGAAGAAGAGTGAAATAAAAAAACAATCAAAAAAATTAAAGGACCAAAAATTAAAAAAATTATATCAGGTTTGATAGGTAAACTCGTCAATCCATTGAATCAAATAACTCGGGTCAACATTCTAAACTTATAAACTAGGTAATGGATTCTATTGGGATTAATAATTTTTGTTCTCTGAATTATTGTGTATTTAATATAAACGATTACAAAATCGAGCATCAAACAAATATTGAGATTTTTTTAAGACTATAATAACCTCATGGAAAACAAAATGAAATAAATTATAAAAAATATATGATAAAAATTTAATAACATGTTCTTTTTTCAAAACTATTTTTTAATTATATGATAAAAAGAAAAATGTACGATCACATAATTGAATTCAATTAAAAAAAATAAAAAATAAAAGGTACTTACTAAACCCGTGAATCGGAGTAATTAAGGTTACCTCGTTAAACTCCAAAATGAGGTGATTGACTACACAAAGTTTAATAACCTAGTTTTTTTAAAATTATTTTTTATTTAGCTAAACGTTTGAAAAATTAAATCTCAATGCTAAGATATTTTTCTGATACTAACCTTTTTTAAAATTATTTTTTATTTAACTAAACGTTTGAAAAATTAAATCATATTGCGATGCTAAGATATTTTTCTGATACTAACATGATGTTGAGATATTGTTTTGATACCATAATAACCATAAAAAAAAATTATCAACTCTAAATCCTAATAAACACATAATATAAGGACTAAATTTAAAAAAAAATCAATAATCAAAGAAAAAAAGGGGTTAAAATAAAAAAAATATATTGTGAATTATTATTATTATAATCTACCATTCTTATAAATATAGAAAAACATTATTTTCCCCTCACCTGTTAGCTTTATACTTAATTTTTTAATGTCTTAAATTCAGTATAACTCTCTAATCATATGTTGATCATGTAAAAGCAAGTTTCGAAAGTTATTTGCAAACAATGAAAAGCAAAAATTTTCTCATCTTGTTACAAAAATTTTGAATAACAAAAATATAAAACGAAATTGATAGTTAAGTTTGCTTTGCTTTTTTTTTTTTTTCACCCACCGAGACCCGCAAAGGAAATGTAATTGGATTTGACATCCTAGCTCTCTTAAAATGAGTAGCGCTACGCTATATTAATTTAAAGACACCCTTTATAAATACATGTTGATCATATTATATTCTTTTCTTATTTGAAAATCTTTCAGTATTTGACGGTGCAAGATATCAAATAATTAAGGATTCTTTTTGAACATGTGAAGCATGGTTTAAATTAATATGATGAACCTTCTTTGATTAATTTTTTAGCATTAAATAGCAATTGTTAGAGAAAACCTTTTCTTTCGGCCAAATTATAGCTTATATCTGTACCAAATCTGATGGTTGTTCAGTCATTTATTGAAGAAAAAAAAAGGACAATTGTTAAAGAAACCCTTTTCTCTTCTAGTCTGAACTAGACTTGGTGCTTATATTTTACCTTGAGATTAAACTATATTTTTATATAAAAAATAATATTTAAATATCAAAATGAAATAAAAAAGGACATAAAAAAACTATTCATGCTAAACCTATAATCACAATATTTAGAGTTGAGCTAAACCGTGATATTCTATTAAATTTATAGTCCCAATCATGAATTTAGAACAACTCAATAAAAAAATAAAAAGAATTATAAAGTTTTTTTAAAAAAAAATATGATGACTTTTTAAACTCGTGATCCAAGTTATTAAATCTAAAGCATCCCATTTAGACAAACCATGAAGTTCAATTCTCAATTAATTAAATATTAAAAGAAAAAATTGAATTTTTTTTAATTATACAAAAAGATTAAAAAATATCAATTAAAAAATGAGTATCAAAATTAAAACACAAAAGAAAGTTTATATTTAATTAAAGGGTTAAAATGAGAAGAAAAATGAATTTAGTAAAAGGACAAAAAAAACAAAAGAATGAAAATCAAAATTAACATAAAAAATAAAAATAATATTTTGATTAAATGATGAAATTGAAAAGAATAATAACTTTTACAAAAGAGCTAATAAAAAAGTTAAAAATCAAAACAATAAAGATTAAATTGGAAAACATAATACCATTAATTTAAAATGAAGGGTGAAATTGAAAACTAATAAAATTTTTACAAAAAAACCAATAAAAAATAGAAATTCAAAGAATAAGGATAAAATTGCAGAATATAATATCTAGTAAATTGAAATTCAATGATAAAATTAAAAATAAATAAAACTTTTATACTAGAGCCAATACCAAAAATCAGTAATTAAAAGAATAGGATTGAAGTTGAAATATTAATAACCAAGAGAGCCAACTTGTAATTTTAGGAGAGGAGTGAGGAAAAAAAAAAACCTACTAGCGACAAACTAAATAACCAATAAAGATACTCGTTTCACCAACAGAAGAAATACGGAATAAAAAAGATATTTTTAAATATTAGAAGATCATCAGTAATTAAAAGAATAGGATTGAAGTTGAAATATTAATAACCAAGAGAGCCAACTTGTAATTTTAGAAGAGGAGTGAGGAAAAAAAAAAATCTACTAGCGACAAACTAAATAACCACTAAAAATACCCGTTTCACCAATAGAAAAAAAAAATATAACGACACATTGAAATACATAATAAAAAGATATTTTTAAATATTAGAAGATCTTTGTACGGATATCTCTTAGCCTTGTAGTATGTCCCATGAGAATGTCGTTTTTTATTTTATCAAACACCAAATTGCGTTTTTAACATGTTTGTTAATTTCTATCTATGTGGAAAAGAAAGAAAGAAGTTAGTTTTCATTTCTTTCTTTGCCTGTTGTCTTTCTTTCTCGATAGTTTCTTGCGGAGGTATTTTGGCACTAGCTCATTCCATAAGAGCCATATATTCTATGCTGGGAGCCCACACAACTTTTGCTGTGGTGTCGGCGGTCGTTTGAATATTATAAAATCCGTGTGTAACAAGGGAGAAGAAGAAGAAGAAGAGTGTTTTTGTTTTTGTTTTAACAGTAAAATATAGCATTTGAAGTACACAAATTTCATTATATAAAAAACTAAGAGGACTCCGTCTCACCATCCACACAAACTTAGAATATTATGAATTTTTATAGTACAATATTGCGTTTTGCCTTCCTAAACAAAAACAATAAACTAGCTATTAGGGGTAAAAAGGTTTTTTTTTCCATTAAGATCCATAGGTTATTATCATATTAATTAAAGACAAATATATTTTATTGTATTTTTTAAATAATAAAATGATTGAATTATTCTTAAAAGAAAAAATAATTAAACTCGCCTGTGGCGGCTTGTTAGTATTTTTCATTTTATTTTAATATAGTAAAATAACTAAGTTAATTATATTAATAAAAAAATTACTAAACCTAGAATCTAATCAAGTTATTTTAAGGGCAATTAGGTAATTTAATAAATAAAAGATATTATTTTTATTTTTTATTAAATTAAAAAAGCTTAACTTAACAAAAAAAAAATGACAACAAAAACTTTTTATAGAGATATTTACTTTATGATATTTGTTTTTTTAATTTGCTTTTTCATCGTTGCTCATATGGAACAAACGATCTCTTTTGGTTTATTGCATATCTTTTTATATTGATTTTAGAATTGTCCTAGTGAGTTTTTTTAGTGGTGACGTGGTGTGCATGACAAAATTAAAGTGAATTTTCAATAAGTTTTTTTTTCCTAGAATATGATATTGATAGATATTTTTTTAGTTAATTATTTTGTTATTTTTTTTACTATTGATAATGTCTCTTTTTAAATTATATTATTAAATTGAACGGTTCAATCAACAACTCTGATCTCATATTTTTCTCAGCATTGCCTAAACATATTTTTTTAATGTTAAAAAAATAAACAAATAACCCCGTAACTTGAACCACCTGCCTAAGTGATTTCTAAATGCATAGCCGTACTGCTTCCAGTAGCTATCAAGCAAGCATATAGTCCCGAGGCCAACATGTTAAAAAAAACAAAATTGAAGAAATTTCAACTCGTGATTTTCACAGCTAGTAATTTCTTCTCATGGAAAATGACCCTTGATTCTTGTTTCTGCAAGCATGCATCTCACAAGTTGCGTTCTCTTAAGCTTTCTCCACTGCTTTTGAAAATTTCCAATTACTTTTATCTTTATGCTTCGATACAATTTCATATATGCTATAAAAATTTCATAAAACGTTTACTCAGATAAATGATGCAAAATATAATATAAAATTTAATCAAAATGATTTCAGATTTAATGATCTACATTATAAACTGTGATCGGATCCTCTTGCTTTTTGGTATAACTAATACTTATATTGAGTTGTAAAATCCGCATCGACTTGATAAATTAACTTGAAATCTAATTAATTTGATATTTAAATTAGTTTCAGTTGAAATTAATTTATTTAACTCGGTTAAAAACTGATTAAGTCGATCTATAATCCGGTTAATTTAAGAAAAAACGTAGCCCTTAATTTGTATATTGTTTTTGAAAATACAGAAAGTAACCTGAATTGATCATCATGATTTAAAGAATTATTCTGAGTTGGGTTTTATAAATATGTTACACGCGTGAGGTCTGAGAAGTGAGACAGTATCCAGCTACATAGTTTAGACTAATAATATCATTGCTACATAACATAAATATGTAACTGTATTCTTACTCATAATCTACTCCTTCATGTATTTTTAGAGCTGGAGATATCTTTAAAACCAATCCAGTATTGTGCAAAAGCAGCACCAGATTTGCGTAAAAACCACTTGATTGCTTCACCTTCCTCGGCCTCTTCTCTCTCCGCCTCCCCCCTCCTTCCCTCTCCATAACTTCAATTCTAAGTATGATTTACCCCTCTTATTATCTTTAAATCATTAGAAGAAATTCTTGGTTTTTTTCACTCACACAACATAGGCATAAATGTATACCAAGCCCTCATTTATAGCTCTCCATGTGTGAGCCATTTAAGTGATCATCTATCATCTTGTAATTTATATAGTTGCTGCTGCATCTGCTTGGAGTTTTCATCGATAGCTTTCTGTCTTATCGATCACTCTAATATCTTAAGCAAAAAATGGGACGGCATTCTTGTTGTTTGAAGCAAAAATTAAGGAAAGGTTTGTGGTCACCTGAAGAAGATGAGAGACTGTTCAATTATATAACTAGATTTGGTGTTGGTTGCTGGAGTTCTGTTCCTAAACTAGCTGGTAACAACTTATCATACTCTAGTGACATTTTTGTTTTTCTTAATGTATGAGCTTCAATATCTTAATTGGTTTTTGAAAAGTGTTAAACATTAAGTACTGTTTGATTTGATTCTTGCAGGCTTGCAAAGGTGTGGAAAGAGTTGCAGATTAAGATGGATAAACTACTTGAGACCTGACCTTAAAAGAGGAATGTTCTCACAGCAAGAGGAGGATCTCATAATCAGTTTTCATGAAGTCTTGGGTAACAGGTATGTATTGATCCTATAAAATCAACTCAAGAAATCTGAAGGTTGAACTTTCGATTCACCAATGGAAATGGGCATTCATTTCTTTTGGGATTTGATTTGCAGGTGGGCTCAAATTGCTGCACAGTTACCAGGAAGAACAGATAATGAGATTAAGAACTATTGGAATTCCTGTCTGAAGAAGAAGCTTATGAAGCAAGGAATTGACCCAGCAACCCACAAGCCTCTAAGTCAAGTGGAAGCGAAGGAGGAGAAAATTTGTACAGAGAAGGCATCTTTCCAAATACCACAGTCTAAAGGGTTACCAATTCTATCAAACTTCTCTGCACCAGAGCCAGCATTTATCATTAATGATACAGCTTGCAATAGCAGTGGGTTAACAGAAGCTTCAAGAGAGCAATTTATCAACAAGCAAGCCTATGATCCTCTAGCCTACTTTGAATTCCCGCCCAGTATTGTTGCAACAGGGTATAATTCAAACCTTTCGAGTGCGTATCATCCAACTGTTAGACCGCTCGATCAAAACCAATTTGAAACAAGTTCTAACTTTGTATTCACTTCAATGCCAAGTTTAACTAGTTTTGACCACGGAAGCATGAGTGGGACAGATTTCTCCGATAACTCGGCTTCAAGAATGAGTTCAATGTTCTTGAATGAGGCAAAGGAAAGTTCCAGTAACAGCTCAAACATCAGCAATTATGCAGGATACCGGATGAGCAATATGGTGGAGAACGCAGCAGGTTTCTCATCATGGGATTCTGATGATAAGTTAGAGTCAGTGTTCCAATATCAACAGGTCAATGGGATCAAGACAGGAGAATTGAAGCCAAGTCCATGGCATGAAGCTGGACACCTCCATGCTCATCAGAATTCAGTAGATTTCAGTAGCTGTCCATTAACGTCGCTATCAGAAGATCTAAAAGGAGAAAATTTCGATGGCTTCCACCTGATATGAACTGTAGATTCATTATTTTATCTCTCCTCACTCTCCAAACAAATACATGAGATGTTTGAGCGTACAGGAATGTTTGAGATTGTCTTTCCCTTTGTTTATTTTTTGGTTAACAATATTAAAAGAAAAACAAGCCTAAGCTGATGCTATTTCTCTGATTTTTTTAATCTGTAATGTTCCTTCTTGTTTTCAGTTTACTTCTCCTCTGTATTGTTTTCAGGAGTTGAAAATAATGTACTTACAAGTTCAAAGAGTGAAAACTAATTTTGAGGTCATAATATATCTTTAATTAGCTGGTGGCTAACTAATCATCATTATTATGTATTAGTTATAGTGCTATTTTCATGTCTGTCTTTTGCCTGCTTAAGCTACACACACACACACCACTTGATAGCAAAAACACAACCCATCAATGGACAAGTTCTAATCAATTTCCCTTGCAGAAACTTTCAACAGCAGACCAAGTTTGACTTCATGACCATCATTGTTTCAAGCATATATCAGTATGAATATGATATATAAGGTAATTTTATTGAATGTGAATAGAAATAAACCGATGTATAATCAGAGAGGTGGTGGGGTAGGTTTTGAAGCACCGGCAGAGTTTTAATAACAAGATTATCCTGGGGAGTGTAGTCGTGTACTCGTATCTGAGATGCTGATTTCCTAGCATATGATCCAGCTGCTATTCCAGGTCCCTCCATGTCCATGCATTGGTGTGTTAAGTCCCTCCAAAAGGCTTAAATTGGCTGGCTGTCCTAGCTAGCTCTCTCCATTATTGGAGAGAGATGTCATAGAGATACGGATAGATAGATAAATTACAGAAAGAGAAAGACTTGAAGAAAAGCAATTGGCAAGGGTCAACTAGAGTAACGTACACAGAAGTTCCAAAAGTGTTCAATCATCTTAGGTTTCAGTGCTTTCCAATATGGATATGTGCAAACTAACATACAAAGGACTCTGTGCCACAACCCGCAGAACTCACTGTTGCATTTCTGAGCCATGGCACGGAAGCATGGCCTCAGTGTGCTTTCTTGGGCAGGGAGAGAGACAGCGATATATAACCAAGGAAATGCCCTTTCAGGCATGTTTGTGCCCGAAATATGCTTAAATCCGAAGAGGCCCGGAATCAAATCTTCCATCACTGTTTTCATCACAAGAAGAACTTGGTGGTATTGAAGTGCATGCAAGCCTAGCTAGCGAGATAGATAGAGGTGGTGGGTACGTGTAATGGAAACAGAGGCTGCTCTCTAATTCTCTACGTAGGACAACCAAAAAGTCTAAGCCTCGATCCATTAAGCTTGGAAGATAACGTGGTTGGGACCGACGCATGCATTTGCTATATGGGAGCCATTCTTTGTGTGCTATCAACACCACCTCCGAGACTTTCACCGGATGGTGCTAAATTGAATGTTGCCTGAGCTAACCTTGAGGTTATGATCAAGTCATTTATGTTAGCTAGGTCTCAAGTAATCAATCGTGGCAGTATTTATTATGAACTGCACATAGCAAATTGAACCATCTTGCATGTGTTTCTTTGTGTTCATCTAGTACTGTCATCTTAGATATTTTTCAAAATATTTTTATTTTAAAATAATATTTTTTTTATTTTTTTAAATTTATTTGTGATATCAACAAGATAAAACAATTAGAAAACACTTTAAAAATAAATTTAGAGTAAATAAAAAAAATAAAAAAAAATTATTTTTTTTCAAAAATATTATTGCAACAGAAAAACAGAGAGTTTCGTCTTCTCCTGCGTAATCATAAATTGGATGTAATTAATGCCTGCTATAGGAAACAACGTATACAGCTCCAAGTTTCCCAAATAAATTTTTGCATTTCCTAATTAAGAGTGTGGTGCATGGTGAATTGTTGATATCCAGGCCACACGCCGGTGGCTTCATATTAAATATCTCTACCGACACCGGTGGCTTCTTAGATGAAACGCTCGTCAGGAAAAGCGGTGTTCAAATTCAATTTAATTTCAAGTATCAAGAGAGTCTCAGGCATAAATATGCTCTCCAGATTCGCAAGAAACATATGATCATAAAGAACCAACGAACAGAGAGCTGTAGCAACGTTTCATAAAATAATCATTAACATACAGTTCAACTTTCACATCGAAGTGAATTATGGGGAGCTTGGCTCGACCCAAAATGCAATCCAGGTTCAAATTATCGAGTTGTAATTTGCAAACAATTATGATGCCGGATAACAGTTGACAAATCTTAACCAATATAAAAAAATCACATCTTGTCCGCCATGGATTGATTGTTCTAACATGAGCAACAAGCACAAGTCAAACAAGATCATTATTAAAGGATTGATGAAGGGAAAGGACACTAACAGTGGATTAAATTAAACTTTCCATATCAATTAGCTACATTAATTAATTTCCTGGGTGTTCAGTTGACGAAGTTATTTACTTGACTTCATTCTTAATTAAAGGAGATCAAATAACACTTTAATAGAGTAATGCTATATGTGAAATAAATCAAAGATGATCATACTGCTGAGGATACTGAGAGTTCTTGAATTTCACTGGTTCCACTAATCACACGGCGTGTAATAAAATTGGCTCCTCTCAAGTTGAAGTTACTGTGATCATATTTTGTCCCGGTGGTGGTGAAGCAAGAATTTATGGGTATATCTTTATTAATAAATATTAAATTAATAAAAATATATGAGTATAAATTTTCTTGAATTCTTGAATATATTAGATTTACATGTACTAGAACTAAACATGTTTATGTTAAAGAATGCTAGGTGTGATGTTAATTAAAAGCTATAATTAGATAAAACAGCGTATTAAGTTAAGCTTTAAATAAAATTAAATTTATTATGACTTATCATTTTTTTATTTTTTATTAGATAAAATTAATTGAATATAGCTCATAATATAACTTAAAATATCAAAAAAATAAAGTTTTACAATTCTTATATTTAGATTAAAGTTTAAAAATTAAAGTTGATTTTATAACTAAATTAAAGCAAAAAATTTATTTTTTATGATTTTTTTTATTTTCTTAGTTATTTTTATATTCCTTGGGTTTTAAAATTTTAATTTTAAATGGTTTTAATTAGCTAGATTAGCTTGAAACCTATTTAAGTAATTTTAAGACTTGAAAAACCACAATTTTCTTTCTTTCAAGGCATGTTATGTCGCATAAAGTATGTGATGAGAAAAAAAGAAAAAGAAAAAGAAAAGTCCAGCAGAGTTGACCATTAACACAACACTAAAAATATATCATTGAATAAAAGATACCTATATATAAAAGAGAAAGAAATATAAAAAGGCTAAAAGAAGGTAACTTTAATCTGTTGGTCACATAACGGTGTTGATGGAATGCTTTAGATCATGATTACTCATTTAGGCATTCCAATAGGTAAAACGACACCGACATGGCCTGTAATTTCCAGCAAATTACATAAAGTCAATGATACAGCAATGTTCATGAATCTAATTGGAGGAGCTATCATGAAGATCACCATGGATGCTTTTTCCTTTTTTATTTATTATTTAATACATCTTCTATGACCCCCGTACCACCGACACGTCACTCTTACAATCACACAAGACAGGCTGTCAATGAGAAAAATCTTGGGCTTAGGGCAGCTTCGGCATCCTCGAAAGTTCCAACCATTTCTTTTACAAGCTTGGAATGTACGAAAAAGCAGCTTCCTCATCAAGTTCACATCGTGATTTTATTAATACGTTTAGCTGACGACGGCATGGACCAGGATCATATTATAATTATTATAAGAAAAGCTAAAACATTTATTGTTTTTACTGTTTTAATTTTATTTTTATATTTTATTGAATTGTTTTAAAAATTCCACTTTTATTCTATAATCAACTTCTTTTCTTGTTTATCCTTTTTTAAATAATGATTAATTCTAGATTATATTATATATGTTTAATTTTTGAAGAGATTAGTTTGTATGATTCATTTACATTTTTTATATATTAAATTTATTTTTATAAATAAATTTTTTTTATTTCTTATAAAATTTTTAATATATGAAGCCTTGCATGGTATTTGTTTTATTAAAAAAATCTTATGTATGTGTTGATTTCTATTTCATATTGATTTTAAAAAAGAAAATTATTAAACACAACCAAGCAAATGATCCATATTAAGATATCAAATATCTTGTTTTATATTAATTTTTTATTTTTTTTATTTAATAAAAAAATTACAAAGCCAAAATAGGATTGTTGGGGTGTTTTTTTTTCTTTTATTGAACTTAATTTTTTTTATATTGTAAAAATATAGTATTAGAGAAAAACTATGTTATTAAACTGTATAAAATTCAAGTATATATTTACATGTTTGACTGGTTGATATGGTTCACAGATCTAACGAGTTTATTTTTTTATTTTTTTTCAACATTCAGTATTGAATTGATGTTTAATTTTGTGATTGTTTATTTTTTATTATATAATTAAATAAAAATAATTTTTAAAATAAATAAATATAATTTCACTAGAATTTATAGTTTAATTCACATATTAGCTTAAATTATTTATTTCACAGATTTAATGACTTTCCGGAATACTTTTTTTTTGGTTGGATTGAAGCTCTTGATCCCAATTCAAATCTACTATAAATGAAGCCCAACCTTCAAACCTATTCAGTAATTCGATCTGCAAATCATGTCCTGTTTGCTTCTGCTTCAAAATTATAGTTTTCTGATTTTTTTCTTTTTTAAAAAAATTATGCACATGTTTTTCTTATTTTCAAATTTGATGTTGGTTTTTATCTTTTATACTGAGCCCTTGATTATCTGGAGTGACGATTTAAACTACTTTGTAAGTTTGTGGCAGTCGATTATCTTTGAATAAAAATTGTGGACTTGGAATTTCTTGATTACAATTTTTGTTGTTTTGAAGGTTTCTAAGAATTAATAAACCATTATAGTTGCCACTAGTTAGTGCTTTGTTTTTAGTGAAAAAAATTAAATATGTAGGTTTTTCTAGACAAATAAAAAATCATAATTATAAATAAAAAAAGGTCCTCCCATGATATCCGCTAAAGAACAATTCACATGTCTTCACAATCATAATTATAATACACATTTGTTTATTAATAATGTTATTGCAATTGACATGGAAGAGAGTTCGTCATGCTTATGCATGTCCAAGTTCACAATGATGGCGGTTTGCACCACCTTCATGATCTTTGTGTGTAAGTTAAAAGGCAGGTTTTGCCTCTTTGCAGGCTTGGAGGCAGTGTTTAACTCTTGAAAAAGGCATCATCTCTTTGCAAATAGTACCCACTTGGGAGGGTAAGGAAAGGCGGGCGCTAGGTAGCTAGAAACCAAGCAAGGGAAAAAGACTTGCAAACAACCACACGGATGTACGATGATAGGAACATGGAGAATACGAAAGATTGTGGGAATGGAGGCATGCTATGCATGTAAATATTACATGTGATTGTGAAGTAGATGTAGCTATGTATACCTAACCTTGTAGCCTCGATCAATTAATTCCAGGAGTGTTTTGGTAGCATGGAGCACTGTTCAAATTGTTGTCGTAATCAGGGATTCAAAGCCTGATTGTTTTGGCGGTTGATAAACGTTTCTGTAAGAGATTATTTTAATATAGTTTTAAATATACAGCATTTTAAAACATAATTGTTATGATCACTGTAATAAACAAGATCGAAGACGGAAGCGGCAGCTGCGGCGGGTTGGCCCTGTTCAAATATCAGATGTTACGAGGGGAAAACATTGAATATGACAACCAATGGGATCATGTGACGGAGGTGATATGAGGCTGCCTGATCATAGCAGCACTGACGTTTTTCACTCCCCTCGAATCGGTCTGGGTTTTAGGTATTTTTGGGCAGTATCGAGCAAATTCTAGACATCACGATAAAAGCTATAATGTTACAAGGAATCCCACAGATTTGCTCATATGTATGCGTGTTTGTGTAGTTACTACCAAGTTGTCGGAACGAAATAGAAGAAAAAATCAGAAGTGATTATGTAGGATGAGAGAAATGATGAGTGTTTTGAGTGGAGAAAGTGAGAAGAGGTGACTTCATAACCATGTGGAATTTGTGAGTGAGGGGGTAATTACATGAAATTACAATTAATTTTATGTTTTTATATTTTAAAAGTGTTTTTAAAAAAATAAATTTTTTTTATTTTTAATATTTTTAGATGATTTTAATATTCCGTATTAAAGATAAATTTTTTAAAATAAAAAAAATATTATTTTAAAATAAAAAATATTTTAATGAATAGATTTTTAATATTGATGTGATGAAGGATAACCAAGTTTAACTTGTAAATGATTTTACTAGGAGATTGCTTTTTAAAGACTCAAAAGGGTTCAAGGAAAATTAAGGAATTAAAACGATTTCATCAATTAAATTATTTTCAAGGCCATAGCTCTAACATTCTACACTTCATTAATGTTTCCTAAAATGAATATAGCCTCAAGCTTAAACTCACAACCTAACATGCTCGAATAACAAAGAATAATTTCGTTTTTTACAGGTTAAATCCTCGTATGATTAACAGCATCATAATTATTAAAAAAAATCTAAAAAATTTATTTTTTTATTAATCAAAGTCTACTTTTAACAAAGACTATCACAACTATTTATATAATAAAATTAAAATCCTTAATAATACTAAATAAAAAAATTATTCTTTTTAAATAGAAAAATAAGAAAAACCTAATAATTCTATGTAAAGAATAAAAAAAATCTATTTAAATAAGAAAACTAGAAAAGCCTAATAATATTAAGTTAAAAAATAATATTCGTAAACTAAATAAGATAAAAAGAAAACTAACAAAAAAAATATTTATTTTTTTCAAAAAGCTTTTTACTAAGATCTTATTGAATTATAAAAAACTCGTCTTCAATAAAAAAATCATCCTTCTCCACCCCAAATACATCCCACGTAATGTTTTTAGGTCAAAACCCATCAATCTTCTCAGGTAATATGGAACTCATTCTCTACTCCAAATCTTAGTAAAAAATGATCCTCCTCCACACCCAAACGCATCCATTAGTGTAATGTTCTGTGACCAAAGCTTCCTCGGTTGATAACAATTATCTTCCATGAGCAAGCTCAATATAGAGTTCTTGGACATAACCTCTTCAGTCGAAAAATGTTCCCCTCCACCATGGCCATGTCATCCTATGCGACCTTCAGCCATGGTTTTTCAACAAAGTAACGGAAAAAAATATATGAAAAGTTGGACTCTGATGTAAATTGATGTAGCTAGAAATAAAGAATAATCGAGTTTATGAACATATAACTATAAAAACACATCTAAAATATTTAATTTTTATTAATCAAAGTCTATCACAATTATTAATATATAAAAAAAGTAAAAAGTTATAATAATACATAATAGAAAAAAATTAAATAATTTCCTTTGACTAAGAAAGCTAGAAAAGTCTAATATTAACAATATTTCATAGAAGAAGAATTAAAAATAACTAAGAAAACAAATAAAAAGCTCATGCATGACAACCTTGATTGTATTCAAAACAACAAAAGCTTCCAATATGCTTCTACACAAGATAATCATAATTCAGAATGTTTCTGATTCTGCGAATATTATAAAGAAAATGATAAATTCTCATGAGTATTTTCTGTTAGGTTTAACAGTAAAATAATGGCTTTAAACATGAAACTTTGGCTGAAGACCTTAAATTTCAATAAAGAACATCAAGTGATTTCTTAAGTTCAAAGCTTCTTTTGTAACTTGTCATCAAAGGTAACCTAACCTGATGACAAAGTCTAATAGAAAAAGAAAAAAGTGTTTTCATGTCCCTATTGATGAAGGAACATCTAATAACATGATTCATGATTGTTTCTTCCACAATTTTTAGTTTACTCTTTTGATGTTAGGTGAGAGCAAGCATTTCCTGTCATATTTTGAATAATGGTGCTTTGAGTTGAACTTTGCTTGCAATTGACACGCATAAAGCAACAAAAGAAAGCTCAACCAAAAGGACAATCAGTAAGCTCTTAGTCTTACTCTTGACTAATATGCTAATATGAAAATATTCTGCTTAAATATGACAGGTGCTCGTAGCAAGCAATGCAAGCAAACCCTCCACATTGGCTGCCGGAGGTAAGCTAACCTTTGGAGATTTAAACTCGGAGCAAAAGAGTTTGACGGCTAACTGGGGCATGAGAAATTCATGGTGGCATGGAAAAAAGTTTGTGCGAGAAAGATACCCTGACGAGGGGAGAGTGAGGTGGATGTATGGATGGCTCTAGCAAGGCTCAATAGCAAATTGCTGAAAAGCATGATACTGTATTATCAGATAATTTACGAGTCCTTTTCTAACTTTCCCTGCCCCAATACTCTTTCAGCCTTTTTTGGGAAGCAGTTATTTGATTTAATCAACAGAGAAGTTGATCGCAGAGCATCACAGTGAAGAAGGATTCATGTTGCAGTAAACTCAATTGCGAAGGTCGAGGATATTGCCACCTACCATTATCTTTCACATATAGAATTTAGATTTTTCATGCTTTTATTTTATATATAAATAGGCATCTAAGTTTATCTTATTAAGTGTGAGAAATATGAGAAAAAAAGTGAGAGTTTGAGAGTTTGCAATTTTATATAAGTTTAATATTTATGAAATAAAATAAATTATTTTATCTTCCCTGTGTATTTCAAAATTATAAGTCTCTCCCATCAATAATTGATATCAAAACCTCATTCATTAAAAATAAAGAAGTTTTTAAAATATTTATGAATTTTCAAAGTTGTCAAATCATTCCACAGTATAAGGTTTTTCAATACGAACTTAATAATGCAAAAATTAGTCTTATCAAAGTAAAGAGTGCACTACATGCACTGCTTGAAGCCATTGCCTCTGTCAACCACAAGTATCCCATATGCCAAGAGGAAGAAAACAACTAACATGTACATGCGCCATATTTAAGTAAAGTCGAGCCACCTAAGCCGAGCCTCTAAATTGATTTGCATCACGCCGAGCTGTGATTCATGTCGAGTCGAGCCATTAAGCCATCAACTGAATAATATTCCTGGTTTGACACCAGTGATTTACTCATCAACATTCAAAATCAATTTTTTGACTGGTTCAACCTATTTTTACTCATTTTCAACTAAATCAGACTGATTCCTATTATTTTGATTATTATGGAATGTTTTTTTAAATTTAACTCCCAAAAGGTGAGATAGTTATTCGAAGAATAAAATGACTACAGAAAATGAACAAACACCCATTCTGAAGCTGATTAAAGATAATTATGATAATTAGTGTATCAGAATGAAGGTATTTATGGGCTCACAAGAATATATAAACATTGTGGAATGTAGTTATGATGAACCAAATTATAAAGAAGTTAAAGATTCTCTACAAGAGGCACATAAGCAAGTCCTTAAAGCCAATAGAGAAAAAGACAATAAACCTAAAACCATTATTTATCAAAGTCTCGATGAAGTCATATTTAGGATCATTTCTTTCGCAAAAACCTCAAGGAGACTCTCCAATAAAAATACAAAATTGCTGACAGAATCAAGAAAATTCCTCTCTAATCTTTACGAGGTAAATTTGAATCATTATAAATGAAATCTTTAGAATCTAGTTATGATTATCACACAAGAATTATGGTGATAGTCAATTATATATGAAGAAATGAAGAAGCTCTCATAAATGCTCAGAACTGAGAAAATTTTGAGATCCTTAGATTCAAGATTTTATTATGTTATTGTTGCTATTGAAGAGTATAAAAAAGTGGACAAATTGACAATGAATGAGTTTATAGGTTCTTTACAAGCTTATGAACAAAAGATTTTGAAAAGAAATGGAGATAAGAGAATAATGCATTCCTTACAATTAAAATTATCCCTCAAATAAAACAAATACAAACAAAAGGGAACTTCAACAAGTGGATATACCACACGAGGAAGAAGCTACAAGAACAAAAAGGATTTCAATGATTTTAAGGAAGAGAGTTTTTGAATATATATGAAACAAAAAGGATTTCAATGATTTTAAGGAAGATAGTTTTTGAATATATATAGGATTCAGAGGCAGAAGTATTAGAAACAACACTAAATCAAGATGGGAACAACAAGTATTTACTATTAGAGGAAAAAGAGACAGTGACAATAACCATGAAAGAGGAATAGTTAATGTTATAGTTGCAACTATTTTAGGCACTATAACACTGAATTTCAAAGAAAAGCTCCATCAAAGGTATAAGAACAAGCCAACTATATAGATGAAGATACCATTATAAAAAGATTAGTTGTATTATTTGTCCAACAAGAGTCATGTGAGAATCAAGGAAAAGTTTGGTATTTAGATTCTAGAGCCAGCAATCAAATATATAGAGCACGTGATCTGTGTGGTGATCTAAATGAAACTGTATAAGGACAAGTCATTTTTTAGAGATAACTGAAAAGGTTTGGTAGAAAATAAAGGCAACATCCTAATCAGGTTGAAGAATGAAGATCAAAGTTGTATCATATATGTTAACTATATTCCAGCCATTAAACATAACATGCTGAGTTTAGGCCAACTTCTGAGAAAAGGTTATACTATTTTTATGAAAGATTGTCATATTACAAGGACTATAATGAGAGGTTAATTGCTTTTGTAAAGATGTTCAAAAATAGAATGTTTCCTCTATATACTCAATATGATACAATAAAGTGTTTAAGCGTTATTACCAACAATGAAGAGTGGTTCTGGCACCTATAGCTTGGACATTTGAATTTTACAAGTCTAAAAATGCTAGTAATCAAAACAAATGGTCAAAGGTATGCCCCTACATTAATAATTTAGGTGAAATATATGAGAGTTATGTTCTTAGCAAGCACTATATAGGTAGTTTTACCAAAAAGATCAAGTGAAAAGCATAGATACCACTGGATTTAGTACATACCGACATGTATGATCCCATAAAACCAATGTCAACTAGACATAATAGATACTTCCTTACTTTCATTGATGATTATAGTATAAAGACATGGGTATATTTTCTAAAAAGGAAGTTAGAAGTATTTAATTGCTTTAAAAAGTTAAAAGTAACTATTATAAAGCAAAGTGGTTATGACATCATAACTTTAAGATCTAATCAATGTGAAGAATATATATCAAATGACTTTGAATCTTTTTGTACACAACAAGGCATTAGGCATCAAACAATATCATTCTATACATCACAACTGAATGATGTAATTAAGAGAAAGAATCGAATTATTTTTTTTATATGGAAAAAAGTATACTTAAAACAAAGAAACTACTCAAACAATATTAGGCTAAAGCTATGTCATATACAGTATATCTACTAAATTGTTACTCAATCAAAAGTCTGCAAGCTGTCATTCTTAAAGAAGCATAAAGTGGTCACAAACCAAGTGTTATTCATCTTCAAGTCTTTGGTTGTGTAGCCTATGTAAAGATCTTATATACGAGAACGACCAAACTTGATGATAAAAGTGAGAAATGCATATGTGTCAGATATGGTGATAAAAGAATAGGATAAAAGCCGTATAATTTCATTATAAAGAAGGCGATTATAAGCAAAGATGTTATATTTAAAGAAGATAAAAATTGACAACATAATAAGAATTAAGAAAAAGTCAAATGGATCGGTATTGATCTGATCCTTCAAGATGAAGTGGAAGTACCAACAATACTTATAGAAGGTCTAATAGTATAAGCAAATGAGCCAAAAACTCTAGTACATAAATTCTTTGTATTTAATAGGAAAAACACACCACCATTAACATCATCATCATCATCATTAACATCATCATCACAGAACTAAGAAGAATGAGAAATTTAGAAGATTGTATGATGCTCCTCAAGTTATGGAAGATGCAACTCTATTTTATTTCTTTGCAGATAGTGATCTTATTTAGCTTTAATAAAGTTATCATATAAGAGAAATGGATAGAAGCACTTGATGAAAAAAATATGTCTTTGAAAAGAATGATATCTAAATGTTGACTAATCTACTAGAAAGCAATTGGTATCAAATGAATCTATAAGACAAACAATAATGCAAAAGGTGAAGTACAAAGATACAAAGCAAAATTAGTGGCAAAAAGTTATAAGCAAAGAAAAGACATTGACAATGAAAAAGCATTTGCTCTTGTAACCTTACTAGAGGCAATCAAATTAATGATTTCCCTAATTGCAAAACATAGATAGAAGATCTATTAATTTGATGTGAAGTCAAACATTTTTAAATGGCTTCCTAAAAGAAGATATCTATGTTGAATAACCACCTAGATATGTTGAAACCGAAAATAAAAGCAAAGTATATAAATTGAAAAAAGTCATTTATGGTTTGAAGCAAATTATGCATACTTAAAATACCAGAATTGATAAGTATTTTCAAGAAAATAAATTTAAAAAATATCCATATGCACATGCAATGTATGTAAAGAAAAACGATGATGGAAACACACTATTCATATACTTATATGTTGATGATCTAATTTTCACTAGCAACAATCTTACCATGTTTGAGGATTTCAAGAAAAGCATGGTGCAAGAGTTTGAAATGATAGATATTTGTTTAATAATATGTTTTCTTGGCCTATAAGTGATATAGAAAGAATAGGGGATTCTTGTATCCCAAAACAGTTATGCCAAAGATATTCTTGAAAAGTTTATGATGGAAAGCTGCAATTCAATATCAATTCTAGTTGAAAATGGATTAGAATTGAGGAAGAGTAAAGCAGGAAATATTGATCCAACCTGCTTTAAAAGCTTAGTAGGAAGCTTGCGATACTTGACATGTACTAAATTAGATATACTTTATGGAGTAGGATTTATCAGCAAATATATGAAGACACTAGATCAGTCATACTGGAATGCGGCCTAGAGAATTCTTCGCTACATCAAAGAAATAATAAATGAAGTAAAATTTTCATTATTATTGGATACTAAGATAATGATTGGGGAAGAGACCTGGATAAAAAAAAAAAGCATAACAAGATTTATCCTTTTTATGAGAGATACATTTTTATATGGTCATCCAAGAAACAATCAATAGTAATATTATCAAGTTGTGAAACTGGGTATGTTACTGCCAACTTAGTAATATACCATTTAATATGGTTAAGAAATATGATTAAGTATTTGAGATTTCCTTAAGAAAATCTTAAATAGATTTATATTGATAATCAATAGACGATTGCATTAGAAAAAAAACCTAGTGAATCATAAAAGAAATAAATACATCAATACATATCATCACTTTATCGGAGAGTATGTGAAAAACAAAGAAGTTGAACTGATATTCTACAAAATAAATAATCAAGTTACAAATATCTTTAGAAGCAATTAAAGGGAGAAGCATTTATTTAATAAAAGTTTATGCTTGTAATGACATTTTTTAATTAAGTTTAAAAGAGAAAGTTGTTGTAGTAAACTCAATCTACAAAGTTAAAGATGGCAGATACTAACGATTGACCAGCAGCCATCAACCATTTTCACACTACCATTTATCATTGTCTTTCACACATGAAACTATTATTTTTCCAATTATTTTTTATGCTTTTATTTTGTGTATAAATAGATAGCAAGTTTATGTTATTGATTGTGAAAAATATAAGAAAGAAACATTAAAAAAAAAAGGGTGAGAGTTTGCAATTTCATGAGATTATTGTTTATAATATAAAACATATTGTTTTATATCCCCTTAGTGTTTCAAAACTACCACAAACGATCCCTTCCACCAGCAATTCAAGCATGCATGTTAGAAGATCTGACAATAAAATCTGGTCTGGAACCTTACAAGAAAAGGAATTAAAAAGTTGCTGCAGAATTAAATATATACTTCCACCTCTTCATAATTGAATTCAACCAGCTTCCTATTGTAAGACAGCTAGATGCTTAGGGATATCTTCTACTATATATAAAGGGTTTCATTGATACGAAGAAAGATTGCAACCACAGAATATGTATTATTGCCAATAATATATACATAATCAGCTATTAGAATATGTATTATTGCCAATAATATTGCAACCACAGAATATTCAAGATATGATGATTTTCTGGGTAAAAAATAATCATATAGATCAAGTTGTGGTAAACTACAACTCCGAGCAAAATCTGTAGCTAAAGATTGCAGGATATAAACCAAAAGCAATCCTATAGAAGGAGCATCTTCATAGATGCAAGACAAGGTTGTTTGCTGCGAGGAAAGGACTGTACAAGCACAAAACAAAGAAGAAACAGATACACAATGGTTCTTCAACATTGCAAGCAAAATTATGAGCAACATGTTTCTGTTATAATCAACCTTGTTGAACAATCATCTCCTAACCAACAAAGTCATCTTTTGTATACAATTATGAATTTCATTTAACAAATATCACAGCAACACTTGCAAGGATGAATTTTTTTGGATGTAAAATCAATGGCATTCATTATGTTGCCAACGGCTGTCTATGGGATGAGCTTCAGCAAAACAAGATAAGGGTGATCGTGGTTGTTCATCTATAGAAGATGCTGCCCTCTCAAGAGCATTCAAAGTCCACACTTGCTCAAGAGCCTTGCTCTTCCCAACCTTTATTACCAGGTAGCATAATAATACAAGTCCATTCATTTGAGCTTGATCACCAATCAATAATCAAATGGGCTAAAACTTTAAAAAAAACATGGTAAACCACTTCTAACAGAATCTATTCAAATGGAAAAGTAAAGGATCAGAGACCATACCATTACCAACAGAATAGTGTACTGTTACCATATATAATCTTAGGAATCTATACAATCTAGGACTCTGTAATATTAGCTATAAAGATTATCTTACCATGTATAGATGTTAATTTTAAAGAATCATTTAGACTCATTGTATAGCAATACCTTCTCTGTATAGAGAAACAGAGAAGGAATAAAAAGACAGCAAAAGAGAAACAGCTGGAAGGTTTTTCAAAAACTCTCTTGATATTCTCGATTTCTGAGTATATTGTCATGGTGTTAGAGCTAATTCTGAATCCTTGCTTGCCTCTATCCTGACTTCCCTCTGGTTCTTGCTGCTGCATCTGCTGCCTTACTCATCTTCGATTACTCCTAGTGGAGATTGTGCTGGCAAGAGAGAAAGAGCGGCTTTTGCATCCTGATTTCCCTGTTTTTTGTTATTCCTGGTTTGATTTTCATCCTTAACAACTCCTATTTTGTTCTTGGCTTGGATTTAATTCTCAGCAGATTCAAATCTGATTCCTGGTTTGGGTTTGCTTCTCGGCACAATCTGTTTTGAGTTTCTGGTTCACAATCTTCTATTGGATTTCTTCTCTTTTTCAGCTTTATCATGTCTTTCAATAAGCTAGACTCATTCCATGTCCGTTTTAATGGTAAAAATTATTCTACTTGGGAGTTTTAATTTCAATTATTTGTCAAATAAAAAGAACTATGGGGTCATATTAATAGGAGTAATCTTGTACCTACAGATGCTAATGCTTTGTCGAGATGGAAAATCATGGATGCTGGGGTTATGACCTGGATCCATAACTCATTAGAACCTCACCTTGTTCTCAATCTAAGGCCTTATAAAATTGATGCTACTATGTGTAATTATCTAAATAAAGTTTACAATCAAGACAACACAGCTCAACGTTTTTAATTGGAATATGAGATGACTAACTTTACGCAAGGAAGTCTCTCCATTGAAGAATACTTTTATGGTTTTCAAAATCCTTAGGCTAATTATTCAGATATTGTTTATGCTAATATTCCTGCTGCAACTCTCTATGTTGTTCAGGCAATGCATGAAACAATTAAGATAGATTAATTTTTAATGAAGCTCCATTCTGATTTTGAAATTGTACTTTCTAATCTGATGAATCGTCATCATGTATCATCTTTGGATGCCTGTTTGAGTGAATTTCTTCATAGGAAGCAGTGTATTGTAACTCAGGTTGCTATGGAACATAGGGAAAATGTTAGTACACCTATTTATGTGGCTTATGCAGCACATGGAAGAAATAAGAGTAAAGATATGCATGTTGTCTAATACTTTAGTTGTAAAGCTTTTGGTCATATTGCTCGGGATTGCCCCAAGAAGTTCTGCAATTACTGCAAGAAATATGGTCATATCATCTCTCTTTGTCCCACTCAACCTAAAAGGAAGCAAGGAATGCTTATCATACCTTTATTGGTGCCTCTAGTTTTATTGCATTGGCTATTGCCTCGCCTATTGTTCCTATAGCAAACCCAAATACACTCAATCCTGAAATGGTATAACATGTAATCATTTCTGCTTTTTCTGCTTTTGGATTCTCAAATAATCATTAATTTCCTTTTCAGCCATGGTATTTGGACTTCAGTGCCTCTAACCACATGACCAATATTGTTGTTCCTCTTTCCAATATCAGAAATTATGACGGAAATTTGAAAAATAATACCATTGATGATAGTTCTCTGCTTATCAATGCTGTTAGAGATGGGCTCGGTTTGAGAAGTTTCGCAGTACACTTCTTTCTTTTAGTTTAACACAAAGTCAGTATGACCCTTCTCTCTTCTTTCACACATTTGTGTCGGGTATAGTCCTTCTCTTGGTTTATGTGGATGATATTATTATTACTGGCACTAACTATGGTTTGATTACTAAGCTTCATCAACAATTATATAAAATTTTCTATATGAAAGATCTTGATCAACTCACATACTTCTTAGGATTAAAAGTTCATCATCAACCAAATAGTATTTTTGTGAAGCAACATAAGTATATTCAAGATCTTATCACTTTGGCTGGTTTAGAGAACACTTCTTCTATTGATACTCCTATGAAAGTAAATGTCAAATACAAGAAAGATGAAGGGACCTACTAAATGATCATACTCTCTATAGGAGCAGGGTTGGGAGTCTTATCTACTTGACCACTACACGACTTGATATATCTTATGTTGTTCATCAAGTTAGTTAGTTTATGTCTTTTCCTCGGCTTCTCTATCTTGCTACAATTCAACGCATCATCCAATATCTTTAAGGTCCACCTACTCATGGGTTGTTCTTTTCTACCGACTCCTCTCTTTAACTTGTTGCCTATAATGATGCTAATTGGAATGGGTATCCAGATACACGTCGATCTACTACGAGTTGGTGTATGTTTTCAGTTGATGCCTTAATTTCTTAGAAATGTAAAAAAGAAGATCGTGTTTCTAAATCCTCTACTAAAGTTGAGTATCATGCTATATCTATTACTTATTCTAAAATTGTATGGTTTTACGGTCTTTTTGAGGAGCTTGGGTTTTCTCATAACACTTTTACCCCATATCATGCTGATAACACTAGTGCTATTCAGATTGCCACCAATCCTGTTTTCCATTAATGCACCAAATATATTAAGGTTGATTGTCATTTTATTCATGACACCTTGGAAAATCGGGTGATATCTCTTCCTTACATATCTTCTGATTTTTAAGTAATTGATGTCTTCACCAAAGCTATGCTTTGACGGGGGCATCAATCTTTTGTTGGCAAATTGCTGATAGTTGACTTACCAATATCAATTTAAGAGGAGATGTTACCATATATAATTTTAAAAATTTGCACAATTTAGAACTCTATAATATTAACTATAAAGATTATCTTACCATGTATTGATGCTGATTTTGAGGAATCAGTTAGATTCCCTGTATAGCAAAACCATCTATGCATAGGGGAATAGAGGGGGAATAAAAACACAGCAAAAGCCTGTATAGCAAAACCATCTATGCATAGGGCAATAGAGGGGGAATAAAAACACAGAAACGGCTGGAAGGTTTTCAAAAACTCTCTTGGTATTCTCGGTTTCTGAGTATATTGACATATGCATCCTCGTGAAGTGTTTGGATTGCTGCAAATGGTTACAACGGTGGAACAATAATCCAACAGCGATCTCAAACAGAGGTGGAAACTACAGAAGTAAAAATCACTAAGTTAATGCTGTGATCATGTCTTGAAGAAAGAAATAAACATCAAGGTAGAAATTTTTAAGAACATGGAAACCACAATTCTGAAGAAATTCAGTCGAAGGTTGCTTACCACAAGCTTATTAAATTGCAAGCTGTAAACCAAACCCAACCCTGATGCAGGGGTATCTTCAGAGCTTCAAGGTTGAATATAAATGTATAAACTGCAAAACAAACAAATAAACTTGACAATAATTAACAGTAAAGCTAGAAAACCTAGTTCAGTTAGGTGGAACTGAAATCTGATACATTTCTCAAGCATGCACTGAATCTAGCTCAACAATCATGTCCTAATCAACTAAGTTTTCATCAAATGACTATAAGAATCTAGTCTAATGTATATTACAACACTCACAAGGATGAGTTGTTCTGGCAACAGTAGTGATCATGATGCCAGAGACTGTCTATTAAGAGTAGCTCCAGAATGATAAAGAATGAGGTGGAGTATGGCCTTGGCAGTCAAATCCTTCAATTCAGGATGTTGAGCTAAAACAGATCGAGCAGTCCCCTCGAGAGCATTCAAGGAGCGTGCTTGCTCAAGAGCCTTCCTGTTCCCAGCATTCAATGCAAGGTAGCATAATAATACAAGTCCCTGTAGTTGAGCCTCCAGACCGTAGTAATTTCATTGAAGGGGGGACCCCATCAAATTCTATAATTGCTTTTGAATGCTCTGAACAATTGAAATTTTCTGGACATGCGAACTTCCCCAAGGCCATTGCAGCTTCTGTAGCGATATCCACATTCCTAGATGAGAAACCAAAGGCCTCATTATTCGAGTCTCCCTTGTAGGAAATGTTCGAGCCAAGCAACCAATAGACCTAATAGCAGGAATCTGCAACTTTGGATCACTTTCTTCTTGAATCACTCTTAAAAGCTAATCCAAAAACGCCTTTGCACCAGGCAAATTAGGCTTAAAAGCTGCATGTCTAAGATCAGCATTGGACTCTGCCACCGCTGTGATCTCCGTAATGGTCATCAGACAATTAAACTGCATTCCCCTTTTCCCTCTCAACAATCTTTGCCAAACAAAGCAAGCCTTTCATCTCCGTAATCTTCCTGCTATTAGACAAACTCCCTTTTGACAGTTTCCATAATGCCTCAGCACAACTAACCTTAACCTTAAGCTTAAGATGCACCTCTGGTGTCTCCATTTCCCTCTCCTTCTTATTATGTGAACCACCATGGCTACTACTGTCCGAATTATAATTAGCCTTAACATTCTTATAAGCTAATTGTTTGTTCATTTCGACAAGTGAGGAAATACTAGTTTTAACAGGATTATCATACACTACTTACAAATCCAAATGATTAGACAACAAAGACATCAATGGTCTTGTGATTGGCGGCATCAACACGATCCTTAACTTGACCCCTTTGAACAGCAGAAATAGAAGACCAGACCCAAGCAAGAATAGGATCATTACTAGCAATAGGAGGCAAAGACAAATGAGCACCACCATCAGACTCAAAAATCGAAAGCAACCATTTCTTATCACCAATAGAAGACACTAAAAGATTCGTAACCTTTCGAAAATCAGCAGTTGTAGTGATAGAAAACACTTGACGAAGTACCCCACTATGTTTCTTGCATTTGCGGACTACAGTTAGTGCACGGTCAAGGTTTTGGTGATGTCGGAAGCGATACGGCGGAGAGGACGATCATAGAGGGAAGGAGTGGAGATGGCAAGGCGGACGGCAGACCGGAGGATTTGGGAAAGGCGGTCAACTTGTTTTGCCAATTCAGAACAGTCATGCTTCGAAGATTCAGCTTCTTGGGTTGATTTTATGACACGATCTGCCAGTAAAATTGGAAGAGAGAGTTCTTCTTGCACCGTTTTTTCCTCTACTCCATGAGGAGGAACTGTAGTATACGTAATTGCAGCAGCAGCACTGGACAATTTTGTTAACTGAATTGCACAGCCCAAGTCTTCTAACCCAGTACTTTACGGACACGACTTTGAACAATCTAGGAATTGAGGATTGATTCGAGAAAAGGAAGGAAGTTGAGGTGGCGGCGGCCTTATAGTGTGACTGACTTGTGACGGCGCTAATGGAGAATTTTCAGAGGAGGAGAAAATTAAAAAAACATTGGGAAATTTAAAAATATTTTAAGTTAACCTTAACATTGGGAAATTTAAAAATATTTTAAGTCAAGAGTCCTAAATAATATAAATTTAATATACTTATTAAATATAAATAATTTAAATAATATTATTGTTAAACTTAAGATATTTGAATTTAATAAAAATATCAACCACAAACTACTTTTTTATTTTTATTGAGGCTAAAAATCATTATTATATTGTATATAGAAATTAAAAATCCTAAAATATCTTTTTCTGTTAGCCTATACTTTTTTTATCTCATAGGCAAATAAGTATTTTTATTATTATAAATATCATGCAAAATTAAAAAAAATTATTGATCAATAGTTCTAATTTTTGTTAATTCTAGAGGTAAAAGTATACTTTAACTATGTTAGAAATTGGAAAAGATATATACACCTCCCAAATAATTTTTTTAATGACCATTAAGCCAGATAAAAAAAACTCAAATATATCTAAACTAAAAGTTTAAATTTAAATCACTAAAAGGTAAAGAGGTAAGGTCTGAAAGTCATACCAGACCCAACAACCTTAGGTTTGACAATCATGTTGACTTAAGCAACTTGGATTTGGAAAATATATTAAACTCGAGCAAACAACAAACAATGAGAAGATAATTATATATTTTAGTTGTTAGGAGAAAGAAAAGAAAGAAAAAATACAAACAATCAATCATCGATAGCAATTCAACCATTATATATATACATACGCTACACCATATAGAAGAAGGAATGGTTGTGTATTTAGTAAGATGACAGATAGCTAAATTTGGCCACTAGAAAACGTGTAACACATAATTTTAATGGTGCAGGCGCCGCCAACTCGTTGGGGTGTGTTCAATACGCACCAATAGCTTTTCAATTATAAAATAAAAAATGCAACATGAAAAATATTAAAACACCTCTTATGATCATCTTAATTACACAATATACCCATGTAATTTTATTGTCACAATTCATAATAATCTGTGTCTAAAACTATAATGAAATCCTTGTCATTTAATTTTTTGTATAATGTTTTTACTTAACCTTAGTTGAATCATCTATTCGGTTATTTAACAAGCCAATTAGATATGTATAGTGGGTAGAATCATGTTAGTACAAGAATTAACATGAATTTGGGTCTCTTAGTTGCAGACAAAATATACTTTTCAAAAAACTTATTTTTTTATTTTAAATTATTCTTTATATTTTTAGATCAATTATAAAAAAAATAAAAAAATTTATTATTACAATATCAAATATTATCTTTAGTAGTTAAAGGGTGTTATGAGACTAGCAATGTGTATTAACATTGGTTTTTGGTACTATTCATGCTTAATCAAACCTAAAATTATTCGATTCATTACACAGCGAGTATGGATTTTGAATGCTAAATCTAGTTTGATTATAGTTTTAGTATTCATTAGGATAACATTTTAAAATGGCTTATAAATTATGCTCTAACTAAACCTTAAAAAAGCCAAGACCAAGCTTTTTAAAACACCTTTATTTATTGTTTAGATTCCAGCTTTTATTACCCAATAATAACCAACCTGATATATAAATTTAAAGGTTGTCAATTCTATTTAGATGGATGTTTTGTTTTACTTATTGTAACAATAAATTTTAGTTTCAAATTATTTTGGCATTTCATTTCAAGATGTAGGTCTTGTGTCTGCAATTCAAAATATTCATTTTAATATGCATGATTCCAATTCAAATATAATAAAAAAAAACTTTAGATTATATAATATAAGCATAACATCACGATTTAAACATATTTTTAAATTTTAAAACATTAATAAGTAGTCAAGAATCAAGACTAAAAACAACTTTAATTTAAAATAATTCAACACAAATAATTTGCATGTAATGGATTATGAATTGCTTATCCCATCCAGCATTAATTATACTAAAATTATTTTTTTCTTTATCTTTGTTTTTAGGAAAGATCGAGTCAGTAAAAAGAATTGTATGAACACATGGAATTTGCATTTAACAAAACATTTAGTATGTGTTTGCCATTATTGTAGCTTTATAGTTGTGGCTTGGAAAAATTTATAAAATCACATTTAGTTTTGGCTTGTTGGATTAAAATATATATTTGGTTGAAATTATAGTTAAAATTATTGTTAAGTAAAAAGTAATTCAAAGGTATTTGGTTAAAATTACTTTTGAAAGTGTTGTTTCTAATAAAATAACTAAAAAGAACATGTAGTAATTTTATAGTTGTGAAATATATTATTGTGCATTGAATTTTTAATACATCATAAAAAATATGATATTAATGTCCTATTTTTATTGCCACATTAAACTATTTGCAATCTCATCACGAACATAATCAATTTAACAAGGCTTCTAGTTTTCATGGCTTTGCGAATATGGAATGATATCGGTTAAAAATCATCAAAAATAAAATTAAAATTGCGATTATATTCTATAAATGTCATATCTTTCTATGACATCCTTCTAAAGTTATTGTGTAATACCATTAATATCACTATAATTTAAACTTGTGATTGTTATGGACATATGAGTATATTTTATAAAATTCTTCATCTCTGTTTTCACATTTCAAATGCATGTTCAAACACATTCATAATGACGAGTTTGCATAATTGAATTTTTCTTCCTGAATTCTTAATTGTTATTGACACTAAAATCTTACAAGTGATATCCATCACCTTTATATAAACCTAAGTATTTATTCTTTTTTGGGTATCAAACATCAACTAGATAATATTTTCCTATAATAACAAGTAAGAAATTTGTTAGTAATTTCACATATATAGATCAGCCATAATTGTAGTTAAAATAACATTTAATTTTTATCTTGTAATTACCTTTGAATGTTTTTGAAAAATTTATATTGGGATTGTTAATAGCATTTATAAAAAATATAAGCATCATATGTGCTACCTTCTTATTTTACCCAGACAAATATAAATTACATGTTAAAACTATATGTAATCATTATGTTGTGCATCAGTATATATTTTTTATTGATAAATGATATTTAATTTTCTTGAGATATATAAGCTCGCACATATATGACATCAATCGCACCAATGCAATTTTATATGAAAAAAATAATAATAACATTAGATTGTAATTAATTAACAACAATTTCAAAATAATTTGTATTTCCCATTAATGATTAAAAATTATATTTGTGTTACCTTGAAAGGAGGTATATTTATTGAATTCATTGCAATTTCTCATGCAGTGTTTTAAAATATAGGCTTTTTTAGTTTTATAGCATTTATTATAAGCAAACAGACCATTTTTAGTTTTTTTTATTAAAAGATCAACTAATAGTTTCACTTGAATATTAAAATTTTTCTTGAACTTGCTATTTCATAGAGAAATATGATTATCTTTTCAGTATACCCATCCTTCTTCAATGTTTTAGCTAATTTTGTGTTTCTAAATCATAGTACAAGCTTTGCAATGTTAATGTATCCATCCTAAACAAATTAATACATTGTTTCCAATGTTCTTTTAAAATTTTAGTCAATCATCTCATAGTTGTATTGTATGAAACTATACAAGGTTTTTTTATTCACATAATTAATACAATACGCGTTTAAAGCTTTAGTAGTGCATACAAGTTGTTTTTTCTGATTAAACTCCCACCTCCAAAATGGTTTAGCATCCTCATTACTTTTATTATTGTCGTCGTTATCATCATCATTACTAACATTTCATCTCCACTATTACCATTAGCACTACCATAATTAATATGATAAATAATATGATTCGATATGTTGCAAATAACATATCAAACAGTTTACCATACATAATAAATTCATAATAACTTTAGTCTGAAGAAAAACCTAACTTGTATTTTTATATATGAGCTCTTGAGTATAAATATTTCAAATGTTGGTAGTAGTTTATTAAGACATCGATCAAGGTATGTGTCATATTGAAGTTATGCATGCCTTTTATAGGAATGAGTATATAATAATATGGAGAGTGAAACAAGAAAGTGTTAGGTGTAAAGCTCAATAAAAAATATGTACAAACAAATGAAATATGAAATGCAGATAATTTGCTATGAAATGCAAGTTTTTGTTCTTGGTGATGTAAGCCAAATTTGAATGTTCTATGATATACATTTTCTTTATTAAATGGAAGGGCCAATGAATTTTAATTTTATTGTTCTTTTTCTTTTTCTTGTTCTTCCTTTTAATTTTTTAAATGATATAATTATTTTTATTATATATTTATAATTGAGAAATCATTGTAATGGTAATCACCAAATATATAATTACTAAGATAGCGCATGTTATGTACTCTTTAATTTCAATTAATATCATTTCCAGTTGAGCAGTAACAATATAAGTTATTGTTATTTGCTATCCTATTTCCAATCATTAACTTTTCATTAACAATTCCATTAAAATCTTAATAAAATTTTCTCTATACGAGTCATTAAAGGTTCTTCTCATATAGCAATTCATCTCCATAACCCATACTAAGCTAGCACTTCTTAAATTAGATAAATAATCAATTTTACAATATAAGTTTGTACAAATACATGTTTAGTAGCTTTCATTAAACTATTTTACAACTTGATTATTTATTACAATTATCGTCTCATCAAATCTCCTAAGCACTTGTTGATTAACAAGTTCAAACACTGACTTACAATGATGAGTAAAAATACCCTGCAATCATAGCACACGCACGCCTACACCCACATATAAAGTCTTATATCCGAAGAACTTACAAGGCAGATCCACACGCACGCCTACACCCACATATAAAGTTTTATATCCGAAGAACTTACAAGGCAGATCCAATAATTCATGACATTTACCAGGTAGTAAACTCCAAATAATTTATGTCCATCACATGTAACATCATATAGGCCCATTGGCCTTACATTTTATGTCATGCATTGACAAGCATGTATTCCTTTGTATTCTCCACTCGAACATTATTTATGCCAATTCTATACTCCATTTCTTATTCTGAATCTGAAAGTAATTTCTTCTGATCTTCATCTCAAAAGCTTTCCATTTTAAACACATTCTAAAGCTATAACTTTGATGTAAATCTACCACATTGCTCAACAAATCCCTCATTGTTTCATATCATATCTTATTATCATTGATATCCATAAATTCTTCGTAAATACACTGCTCAACACATCATTTGAATACACCCCATTATTATCCTATAGGAGTACTCTAACTCGTACTATAAGGTATCCAAAAACATCCAACGAATTACATCTAGTATTAATAGTTATCACTATAGGGGCTGATTATCTATATTAATATCACTAGTCAAACTTCCTTAATCGTTAAATCTGAACCTTTCATTCAAGTCAAACTTTTTTAATCCTGCAGTCAAATCTGAATCTTCCATCCCACTCATTCCACATTCTACTTCCTTTTCTTTTTCTATCTTAATTCTGTTTTCTAGTTCTTTTTTTACGTGTTTCATTCTTTATTCATGTAGGAAGAGTCCGCTGTTACAGACTTTTATAAGAGATTGACGGCTGACACCAATTGGTTGGAAATTTTGAATGCAAAGGCTATTTCTAAGTTTCTTCTGGGCCATGCAAGATTTCCCACGAGCCTTAACTTTAGTTTTTGCAAACGAGGTAAGCACTCGGTATCTTTCGATCCCTATTTTCCCTCTTCCATTTATTAGGACACCTCAAGGTTTTTACTCTAGAGAAAGAGGCAGCCTCCGAGGAGGAAACCTATGACGCGATAGAGAGGAGATATACTCTTCAGGGGTGATCGTCGTTTGGTTGGATTATCTAAAATATGGTGATGCATACAGTATTTTAGAGGAAACGTTTTTGCAAAGGATGTTGAGCTGCATGCTTTTGTCCCGAGACCACCTTTCAAACAGCATAAGAAGAAGCACGGTCTGCTTTATACCTCAACATGAGAAATCCAGTGGCAAAGTTGACAGCGCATATCTCAACATGAGAAATCCAGTGGCAAAGTTGACCTCCACACGTCCCTTGATTTTCAACACAACTTACCCCGTAGTATCAAAACTAGTAATGGTTACAGAGAAACAACTGCTACTAGCGAAAACAAAAAACAAGGTTTTTTTTTATACATCGATAGACTAATCAAGCATTCAAATCCACAACACATCAACGATCAACAAAATGTCAAATCAAAGCACAAGAGCCCAATCCAGATGTTTATGATGTACAAGAAACAATAACTTTGATCTAGCATGTTGGTTAGCACTTGCTGCATGCAGTTCCTTCCCCACAACACATCAAATTCAGAGGTTCTGTGCTTTTGATGATTGGTGGAGACTACAATAGTTTGTAACTGGCTTAGAGCTTGGCTAGCACCCCATTTTGAAGTGGCTTCGTTACACCATTGTCTTTAACATCATTGTCTTTGGCATCCAATTCGCATGTGCTGGGAGGAACATCCACAGCAGGAGAGCAGTTGAAAAACCCATGAGGCTGCATTCCACAAAAACCAGCAGAATCAGAGAAATATAGTACATGCACTAAGAAGATAATAATGTAATCCAACATGTTCAGTATAGGACCAACATTTTCACCACTAAAGTGATTGGATATCTAATCTAATGCTAGTCATTACTTGTTCGAATAGCCATCAAATATCTTAAATGATGCTCATGATCAATCAAGAAAATCCATGAGAATGATCTGATTAGAGTGAACTGAATTTTTAGAAGGGATGACCAATATTTTGAGCATTTGCACTGCCATTTGCAATAAATCTATATAAATTTGGCGACATTCTGCTTCATTGTGTAGGACAATATTCATGAGCACCAACAGAGAAGTTTCAAAGACATTGAGGAAAGAAATGAGATTGTATGTGCAAAGTAATTACCATAAGCATAAAGCCTAAGCGCTCCACTGGCATGACCGGCCAATCTTCCAACCGAGGAACATGTGTGATCCCAAATACATACCTGTAATAAACTGAGTCAGATATGACACAACGCTTAGCTTGTAAATGTTGCATTAAAAATCTACAAACAATGTGAGGTATGACAAATTATGAAGCTGTTGATGTTTTCATGGTTATTATGGAACGAAAACTCTTTATGTCAAGTTACGACTACCATTTTAGTGGGTTAGTCCAGCACATTCATCACAAACGAGTGTCTGCAACCTTGGTCTTTCAAAAATAGCATGAAGTCAAAGACTACGTCATCTGACTAATATAAAATGATGAATCCAAAAGAAGATGAACAAAGGAGTGATTCAGAGACAAACTGAGAGAAGATATTTTCAACTAACCAAAGAACTATATCAGTTTCTTCTAAAGGTCGATTCTGCTTAACCCATGTAGCCAGTCCTTCATCAACACGTGGATTTTGATTAGGGAACTCTCCTCCAGGAAACATCTCACCATGTGTATAAGGTGTAACCCAAAGATTGTGATTTAAAAATGCAGCTCGCCTCAAAAACTTAGCCTCTGAACCAGCCAATGGCAAACAATTGGAACCAGGTACTAGCTTGTAGCCTGTTAATTGTCCAGTTCTGTTTACTGTTCTAGTGTTTCTAACCTGAAGAATAAATAGCATGAAATGGTTAACTATGAGATTTTTCTAAAGGCAAGTACGTATCAGCATAAATTATAAAATTTCTACTCTGGGTGACAGACTCGCAGTGTCACGTGAACATAAGCTTTTCTTTTTTCAGTACTAGCACTTAGGCCTCATTAGCCATTGCATATAATTAAAACCAGGAGTCTTGGCTCCCAGTAATATCCCAGAGATACAGTAATACAGTGAAGCAAACAATATGCCAGAATAAATACATCCAACATGAAGCATTTCAAGGGAAGAAGCAACTGTATCAGTCCTTAACAATGTCTCATGAAGAGCATCTACAACAGGGGAAAGAATGACTTACAATCCAATGGCGAGCTGTTTGTGGATTGCAAGCACGCATTGCTTCCAATTCTGATCGGAGCAGCGTCTCTTTGGCATAAAATGCATTGTTGTGGACATTTGTCTCCCCAGGTTTCTCAACTTCAACATTTACCTCCACAACCTGCACAAATGAAAAAAATAAATAAATAGAGCCATCTGTTATATACATATAAAAACAGGGGTGTATTGTAATTTTTGAAAAGCAAACCTTTCCAGAAACATACATCGAACTTTTATTAACAATTCAGAACTGAGGAATTATGAAACAAAGACTACGGATGCAGCTTGCAATGAGGTGCATCATCTCATGGTGGCTGAGAAATCTTGATGATTGACTACAAAAGTGTTGGTATTAATGAGGCATTGTATTCATTTGCAGAAATGTCATGCCTTTTTGAGTCTTCTAACTACTTTAAAAAATTCAGAAACTCTCCAAAAGTAACTCCCAATTTTTGTTCTCTAATAGAACCCTCCCTCTTTTAACACAAACACACACTCGCACTTGACTAGCAGGCAATGCACGACCTGAGCACTTTAAAACTTGAAATAGTAGCTCATAAATTCAATGCAGAGTACCTGATTGAAAGCTTCACCAGGTCTGCAATCAACAGCCATGTCCATACGAGCAACAAAAAAGTGCTGATGAACTGGCGCATAAAGACCTGGGGCAATGGTAGTACCATATTTTCGAGTCTCCCCAGGTTGTAATGCTCCTAAGCTAAGGATTCCCGTAAGCTTAACTTCAGCTTCGATTTTTCCATCCTGTACCAACAAACTTACATGTCATTTTCATTCTCAAGAGTGAACAGTACAACCAACGACTACACAAAACACAAACTATCACTTCGCTTAAATCAACATTTGGAGAATAGGTGCAGCTAGGTAATAGAAAAGAAGACATAGTATTCCAGAAAGTTCATACATTATACTGTCATGAGTCCATAAAGTAGTGTAGATGCCATAAAATTATGCATATTGCTACTGGCACCTTCTCATAGTTCACAAGGGCAACATCTAAATTAGCATAGAAGTGTATGGATGCAACACAAATAGTATAGGATATAACTTTCCTGATAGAAGTGCCAGAAAAATCCATATTCATAATTAGCAACTGTGCAAATAAAGGACACCGTCAGCCGCCTAGACCTTCGCACTTCTGCTAAACCTGTCCTCCAATCCTGATGCTTCCATAGAATTCCATGATCCTCTTCATGCAAACATACACAATTTTCAATTGTTTCAATACCTCCAGTGAAGTTTGTAAAGTGTGCATCAAAGTATTTAATAAAGCCCAAACAATCACAGCCCTGCAATGGTAGTTTTTATTATTATCAAATCTACCAAAAAAATATATAATTTAATTTGTAGCAGACTGGGTCAAGTAGCTAACAAACCTTTTTTAGGGAATGTGCATTTTTACCAAGGCCATCTTCCCCTGCATCAAATGCATTCTTCCGGTAATGTGGCTCATTTGGATCTCCATAAGGAACTACCATCTCTACAAAGCTTAACCTGTGGGCTAAAGGTCGTCTCCCTCTACTACCATCAACATAGGCAACTGAATGTATAACCAAGCCCTCCCTAGGAGTGAATCCAATGCGAAAATTCCACTGTCAACCAGCGAGAATGGAATCAGGTTCTTCATCATAATTTTCAGAACTTATTAACAGAAAAATTTAACAAGTCATGTACCTTCTGCCATTCTACATAGTGTCCATTAACACGAAAGCTTGGACCTTCAGGCTGGATAATTTGTAAGGGTTTCACATCACTTCGATCAACACCACCTCTTGTTTCACCAGGAGTATAGTTCCTCAATGGATCAGCAGGAGGTAAGGGAACAAGTTTACGGTCTTCAAATTCAATGACCCTCATGTTTTGCATATCAACAAGTACATGGATGCCCTCAACTGGACGTGCATAACCATTTTCCATTGGACAGTCACTCTCAGTTCTACAAAATATAAGTGTTTTGGCAAGTCTTCTGCTTGGAGCATCAGCATCACTGTGGTAACCAACACACCTGCAGCATAAATATTTACATGAAATATCAATAACTTAACACCATCCTATTGCACCTTCCCAGCCGCTAATATGAGGAAAGAAATTAGCATACCAGCCATCAGCCATCAGAAGGTCCATGTCTTCAATACCTCTCTGTTTCATTGCCTCTCTAAATGGATGAAGGTCTTTAACAACAGCTTCACATTCAGCATATTCAACAGCATCCTGAACTTACAAATAGAATATTTAAACAAACTAAAAACATAAATGAGTGTGCAAATACAACTCATCTATCAAATACTAATAAGTCATTTCAAATATACCAGCTCCTAAAAGTTAGAAAATTGATAATGCACTTATCAGCTAAGAAAACAGGTTTCATCTTCAGACCAGGCTAATGGACCATTAAATATGACGTTTACTAAAACAAAATAGCTTATAACAAACAAAATCAAACAAAGAATAATTTATTTGATAAAAAGTTGACGAAGCCATGAATTAGAGATTTCTGAAATTACTTGCTATCTATGGTTTCAAGATATTGGAACATGACAGGTTCCCTCAATTGGAAAAGTGTGTGGTTAAAATTTAGGCACATGGTTGTTACAAGACTCATCATTGACAAGTATAGCATCTATAATTCTAGTTTCTTAACTTTTTTATGATTACTAACTGGGATAAATCCCAATTAAATAAACAGTAGTTGTAAATATTTACTTTCATCATTAGTGGAACTCAAAGACTGAATGAACATGAAGAGTGGAAGAAGTAAGAATAAATGCCAGCAAAAAATGACAAACCATTGGAGGCTGGACATCTGGAACAACTTGAGATGAAATCACTTTTCCCCTATGATGTCCACCTCGAGTCGCTGCATGTACTTCAGAGAGCTCCACAATCCATAAGCTTGTCTCATTTGACCGTTTGTTGTAAACAACAAGTCTAGCCCTTCTTGGAGGCAACTTTGTAGGAATTATAGGTCCACCTTTTGATCTGGGAAGCAATGATGGTTGGAAAGGAGGAAAGAAATATGCATCTGCCAGCGCAACAACATGCTTATCCGGTTCAAACAGAACCACCTCAACAAAACGCATGCTATCTCTGAGCTGAAACCGAAAACACAAATTAGCTTACTATTTATCATATCATTTTACAAGAGAATTTAGGAAAAAGAGAAATAGCATATGTAATAACCTCAGGAGTGGCTCCAGCAGCCCTAACAGTTGCCACTGCAACAGAGATTTCGGCAGCAGACAAAGGATCCAAAGGATGGCTGGTCTGAGCCCTTAACATGACTGGGATAACAGCTGAACATAATACAACAAAGACCATCAACCAACCAAACAAAATATATACTGCAGCATCATCAGTTGAAAAGCTGCTGCCAGAGAGAACATTGAACCGCAAAACAGAATCCAATAAAGTCAATGATTTTTTTATATCACATCAGAACAAATAGGGCATTATCCTGGTTAATAATCATGAAATAAAGCAAGGGCGTGTCATGAGTCACTAAGATTGGGCAGGGTATTCATTCTGTGCCATGTAAGACAGCTTCATCATTGAGCTACATACCCTCATCACAAATTGACTATAAACTATTCTCTTCTGAATTTTCAATGAGTGACTATTTAATTTTTTCTCCCCATCAAAGTGAGAACATTGTTATCCTCCTTAGGCTGTGAAGTAATATTCATTTGTTTTCCTTCCCCTATTTTTAATGCTAGTTAAAAAGCGACAATATGAAGTAATTTTACCGTTGCACTAATCTTATAATTATTATTCAATAAATCATTTTAAAAAATTGATGAATTTTGACATGATTTTTTATTTTTTTGATTTTACATATGTCAAAGTACGGTTCTACATTTTAACTATCAGTAAATGACCTTCTTTTAGTCAGTTGCATGGATAGCATTAAAAGATATAAAAATAAATAAAATAAGAGTAAAACAAAGATTAATTAATTAGATAATCTCTTTAAACCTAGTGATTTTAATTTCTTCAATCTTTAATTATCTTTAATATTAAATTTCTAGTGAAGAATTTTCTTGTATCTCTTATACTTTATTTGTTTTCATTTGAATCTTGATGCTATATATTCTTTGGCCTAACTCACTATTACCAATACTCTGATGATCTCAATCAATTAACAATAATTCATTAAGTGGAACTAAATATCCATTTCTCAATGATTAGCAATCAACAAAAAAAAAAAGGATATAAATAATATTTAGTCAAATGTTAATGAAAATTAACATCTTAGAGAAATAAAAATTGTTTCTTATCCTTTCGGATCTAAATGTCTAGCACAGATCCAATAGCAATAATACTGGAGTTTTAGCTACTTTCTTGTCGTACCAAATGAATGGTGTGATTGGAAAACATTTAGAAGAAATTTATTGTTGTGTAAAGTGACTAAATATAAAGAGTTTATTAATTATTTTGTCAATTAAATAAGGTAGTATTTTCACTTCACAGAATGTTTTTCCACTCATAAAAAGGTAAGGGATAGGGCATCTTCAAATTAATTTTTCAAAACTTGAGTAATCCACATGTAGATATGCATGTGCTAAATTTCATTTAAAGATTTTTTTTTTTCTTTTGGATAAACAATTTTTGCAGTGAAGATTCATCTTAAAACAAAGGAAAAGAATTTTATTTTTTTTAATAAGCATTTATAAATTTTGTAATTAAGCTCGAACTTTTTAATGAAATGGAACAAAGATCATTTAACATGTTTGACTATTGTAAAATTATTAAAACAACCTCATACACACACACATATGCTTTTCATTTTTAGGAGTGAAAATCACAGAAAGATGATAAAAAGTCAGCTTACACTCATATTTATTTAGAAGTATACAGTTTGATAGATGTTAATAAATCGAAGTAGAAAAGGTTGATTTTTTTTGTTCTTCCTTTCTTCTTCTTTTTCCCAATCGAGGATGCTTTTGTTTTGGTGGGAATAGAAGTTGGTTTGCTAAGGTAGACATATTAGAGAAGAATTTTAATGTAAAAATTCAATTAATGATAGTATATATAGACATTTATCATGAAACTGAATAAACAAAGGAAGGTAATCAATGTGTTTAGCTTTTGTCTATACTCTTAATTAAAAGGAATTAAAATCCAATTTCAAATAAATGTATAATTTATCCAATGACCCAGGATGAGATAGAAATGTCTCAATCTGATTACAATCAATTTTATTTCAATAAATCATATTTAATTTGTTATTGATTATCGAGAAGCATGCGCCATCTTTAACTCTCCAATACCAAGAAAATAAATATGTATAAATTTACAGTATGTTCAGCTGATTTTATAAAAACATCACGATGATCCCGGTGATGACCAAAGACAATGGAGGCGAGGCATTCGGATATTGAAACAAAACATATGAAGGGTCGATTCATCAAAGATAAATAATTATAAAGCAGGGAATGATCAAGGAAAGGTAGAGAGAGGAAATACTTTTGGTACCGGAGGCTGTTTTGGAAGGTTCTGGAAGAGAATCGACAACGGGGCGGCGATCAGCGGAGGGAACCGTCCAATCTTGCTGAACCAAAGATGAGGAGGAGGTGGCGTCACGGCGAATGGGAGGAGGAGCGGGAGTAGTAGAATCACAACAAGGAGGAGAAGGCGTCGTCTTTTTCGAAGTTGAGGCCATTGCAAAGGATTCACAAGCTCACCAATCCCACAAAGAAAAATCTCTTTACAATTTACTGACATACAACACTCCCTTTTCTTCTTCTTCTTCTTTACCACCCTCTGATCTTCACAGACAACAAATACAGGAATTCCTCTTATTTATTATAGAAATAAGGGAACAAAGAAAGGTATGGTGCAAGATTCCTATTGTGAGTAATGTTAAAATTGATGTGACAAGAAGCAACAAGTATCTTTTTTTTTCATGTCTCTTTTTGGGATTGAAGTGATAAGTATCTTGATATTTCTTAATCAATTGGAAATATATTTAAGCGATTTGAGGAAAGGCGATGCTGCTAGTGTTTCTTGGACTCTCCTCTCTCCTTTCTATTGTTAGAGATTTTCTTTTCGCGTCAAAGATAGATCACATCATTGTTTGAAAAAAAAAAGGAATTTACCGTACATCTTCCATTCAAGTCAGTTCACGAAAATATTAAGAGAATAAAATGGATTTTAATAACTTTTTCAAAAAATAACATAGCTTGGTTAAAGTTTTAAAAAACATATTTAAGAAATGCACGTTAGTAAATATTAGTTAACCATTATGAAGAATAGCAATTGTTTAGTCAGAAGTCAAAATGCATCTCTCATGAAAATTAATTAAAATGTATAAAAATCAATCCAAATTTTTTATAAAGATTCAATAGTTAAGATGAGATTTAATAGCAGAGAAAGAGAGAGACGATAAGCTAATGTAAAGAGAAATGAGGGAAGAAAAAATAGGTTACCAAAAATACAAAAGGATCCTATTTTCGACATATTCAGTATCGTTAGAAAAATCTCAATAAAATAATTTTAACAACACTTTAAAAAATTATCAAACAAGAATGTAATTGGTTAAAGATTTTATATGTGATTAATGTGAGGTTAAGGTAGTTTAAAGGTTTTGTTTGGGGTTAATTTGGTGGTTTTCCAATATATAGTTAAATTGTCTCATCGATATTTTTTTAATAATATTGAGCGTGTCAAACATAGAGCCTCGGTGTGTCCTTAATGACCTATTTTTTCTTTTCCAAATACCTTTTCAACTTGTGTTTTTTTTTTAAATTGTGTTATAATGGTAACAAACTTGTATTATAATCACATAATATAACATTTCAAAAATCAAAGTTGTGAATTTCGTTTGAAGTGAAATTTTGTTTTTCTTCTTGAAATGATAAATTTTAGTTTCAGAGTATTTTATTGTTCTATTCCAAGGTCATGTATTGAATATATAAATATTAATTCAATACATTTAATTTCAATTCAAATCTAAAGATAAATTAACTTCAAATTATACAATATAAACACAATATTAAACATTTAAATATAATTTTAAAATTCAAAGCATTCTTCAATATTCAAGATTCAAGACTAGAGAGACTTTAACTTAAAATAATCCAACACAAAAAAAAATACCAAAATATTGAGAAAATAAAATTTTTTAATACAAAATAAGTATAAATCAAACAATACTTTCATTATTAATATAAAAATAAGGATCTTGATCCTTTGGTGTCATGGAGTGAAAGTCATCAATTAAACATTACAATAAATGATCATTTCTATTAAGTTAATCCTCATTATCAAAATCAAAATGAATCTACTTATCCTTTAAAGTCAAAGTAAATAAAAGGTGTCTTAAATGTTTTTTAATTTAAATATTTTTTATCAAGAAAGATAATTTTTTCACAAATTCATTCATTTAATAAGTCTAAGTTATCAAAACTAATGAAATCTAAAATATCTTTTGTTTTGTTTAAATTTCTATAAAGTATAAAAGAAAATAACATGAATATAAATCATATATATTAATGATAAATTTAATTTTTTAAAAATAATAATATTGTTAATGAAAATTATAATCATAATTTTTAATATGATAATATTAATATTTTTTTCTTTGTTGAATCTTTATGTTATATCGAACAAGGACCAAATCATTACTTAATCTCTTATACTGTAGCCTATTTCACATTTTAAAATGGATAAATTCAAACATGCTTGAATTTTTTTCACACCCACTTATTGCACTAGAACATCAACTAAAAACTCGAAATGCAAAATTACTCCCACCATACAACTAATCAGAATAAAAGTTTAATAAATTACATATTATAGATAAAAAACAATATTTATATTTAAAAATATAATAATATAATTGGTTTGTGTGCATTTCAAGGGCTTGTTATGCATACATAGTATTTGTTTGCCAAGACTCTTTTGAAAATCATATGTTATACCTAATGGCTCCTTGAATAATGCATGAAGTTTTATTAAAATGTAACTCCTAAGTTTTTGCTATGTCAAATATGATATTTGCTCATGCTATCTTCCTATTGCACTTTTAAGTCTATTTAGCTACAAATTACTTTTCACTTACTGCAGTTTGTTTGGTGCAGGAATTGGACGGCGGAGCAACTTGAATCTCAGTTGCAGAAGCTATGCCAAGGCGTCAGTTTTGAGCAGCATGTCGGAAATTCTAGCAGGAATGAAATAGAATTGAAAATCCTTCCTAGAAACACATATATTTTTTAAAAAAAGTTATTTTTAAATTGAAGTGAATTATAATATAAGTATAAAATAGTGTTTGACTATTGTTTTAAAATATAAAAGATAATAATGTTAAAATAATTTAATTAACATAAACTAAATACGAACATGAAAGAAAAGGTAGCTCAAATTCTTCTTAACCTATTTATATTTAAGTATATTGTTTAACTTTAATATAAAAAAATTATATATAAGTTAAACTAAAATATTATTTTACAGATAATTAATAATAGAGAAAGAGAGGACATGTAAAATTTTATTTTAAAATTATTTTAAGAATAAATTTATGTTATATCTTTATTTTTATTTTTTTAACTAAATATATTTATATTATTTACACTAACAAAACACAACTTAAAAAATATAGGAGGCTAGTGTACTCTTTTTTCTACAATATCCCATTAGGATCTTTCTCTTACTAACATGCATGAATCTTTCTCTTGATATATGTTTGTGTTCAAGAGACCTTAATACTAAACTACCAAAAACAAATCTATTACTGAGCAAAAAAGACATTAAAAAAAATGAAAGAATTTATGAATAATTTTAAAAAAGATAAAAACAAAAAATAAAAAAACTAAGTTGTTGTTGATGAAAAACTATGAATTACAAGTCATGAATAAAAAAAAATATGAGAGAGAAAATAAGAGAATTTATTGTTTTTTCTATAACTCATGAGTGATTTAATTTATTTGAAAGTATTATTGTGGTTGGTTTTTTAATAACTTTTCATGTTAAAATATATATTATTAATTTTTTTTATTTTTAAAAAATTATTTTTAACATCAACATATCAAAATGATTCAAAAAGATTAAAAATGCATTAATTTAAAGTTAATAAAAAATAAAAAAATTAAATATTTTTAAAAACATTTTAGAAAAATAAAAACAAATATTTTAGTACTCTTCTTCTGATGTGATCTATACCTTTTTAATTTTTTAAAAACAACTCAAACCATTTTTAATTATGAGTACATATATCGTCTTCTTTTTTATATATAATTTATACCTTCTCTCCTCTTAAGATATAAATGAAAATAAAGTAGCATTATTTTTTTATTTTTTATAATGGGAATCAAGAACAGGTCACATGTCTTGACAGTACTGTACATCAATATCTTAGCATGTATTTTAAAAACCAGAGAAATAATAAAGAAGGTAAAAAGCTGAAAAACATTCCTCCCCGTGCACATGACTGCTGTCGGTGCATGTTGCTCTGTGATGACCCGTGATTAAACAAGTCATCGTGTGCCCAATAATAATAATCATTAACAAGTAATCCTTGAGTGAAATTAAAATATGTTATGTAATTAAGAAATTCTTTTAAGAGTTAATATTTTAAAATTAATGATTATATAAAAAGTAAATTCAGAATCTAATTAATTAAGCTATATTTTTTAAAATTACTAATGTATTGCTCTATCTTCACTAAACTTATTCATGTTAGAAAAAAAAATTATTTTAAAAAATCCTTTAAATATTTAACTAAATATATTTATTAGTATTTATCATTCTTTTTTTCTTGTTAGATTAAGTAAAAAAACTAAATATATTTATTAGTATTTATCATTTTTTTCTTGTTAAATTAAGTTTAAAAAAAAGAAATAAAATCCTAATTTTCTAATAACAATCAACCATGTTAATTATAAAAACTAAACAAGGATTATAATTATTATTATTTTGTTTGATTGAGGTTAACATATATATAGAAAAGCATTTTAAAATAAAAAACTGTCATGGACAGCTCATACCTGCATTAACAAGGAAAAAGACAGAGTGGCTAACTCATCAACACGTAGAAAACATGGGTACTATGTACTGAAAAATTCAAATAGCTTAAGCCAATGTTTATATTTTGAATAATTAATTAATATTTTAATTTTTATAATTTTTTTTAACCAAGATGATCAGAGAGGCGAGTGGTTCAAAAGATCCATATATTTAGTAACTCTCAGTTAAATTAATGATTTTTTAAAATAGAATAATATTTTATAAAATTACTCTGAAAATAAATATATAATTATAAATAAAAATTTTGAACCTTTTTAATTAAAGAATTTATAATTTATTTATAACTAATAAACCTTTTTACGGGAAAAAAAGACTAAAATATAATATTATCCTTATATATATATATATTTACAAAACTTTTACACATTATTATTCACAAAACATTAATATCAAAAAAAATATAATCTATTTTTAAAAAAATTTATATATCAAAAGTATAAAAAAATAAAATGTAGCTATGCTTATAAAATTAAACTTTTATATTAAGCCAAGTCGAAAGAAGATTAGATTTATTTCTTAGCTGAGTTAAAAGGAAATGGTTTTTAAAAAATTGTTTTTTACCGTTAAGTCTGGGTTTATTATACTATATTATTTCTTTTACTAAAAAGAAGTAATTAATAAATATTTATAAATTATAAAAATTAATATATAATTAACTCTAAGATAGAGTGGAAATATCATTATTTAATTGTAATCTCGTTAATTAACTTATAATTACCTCAAAGCCCGACTATCAACGTCTGGGTACGTAGTAAAAACTAGAAACATTAAGAAATCATTAGCTCTTTTGTTTTTTTTTCAACACCGAAAGATCAATCTTCAACCTCTAGGCTACGTTTATGAGTGCTGTTTTGAAAAAACCAGTAAAAAATAAAAAGAAAAACACTCGCGTTGAAACAACTTCTCTGCTGGTAAAACCTTTTCAATCAGCAGCATGGAGACATCTTGATCCATACAAATTTATACCAATTACGAAAGATTGGAATCTAAGTAAAGATTCAATGGATCATAATCTTGTCGCATGCTTGAAAAGACGCATCAACTTTCAAAAGTATTACACAGACGAAGATGCTCTGATCCACTAGCTATAAACTTAATTATCAAAGCTGAAAAGACATTACCAATGGAGGCTCAGGAGAATGTCAAACATGATTATTAATTCGTTTACTTGGGAAAAATCAAAGCAATATCTCCCAAATGATCTTCCCTTCGTCCTATCAGCCTATCACTGAAGCATATTGGAAGGGGGAGGGCCGTGTTTTTGAAGCTTGATGGTGGAAGCCAATGGATATCCACTTTGAATCGATGCTTCTGCTTTTTAATAAAAAGTCGAATCACCTTCCCCACCCACCTCCATTAATATAAAATATTATTACTTAGTCAATAACTAACTACATATTATTGCACTAAAAGACTTATTTCATCCACCATTAAGAATCAATTAACAAAAGAAAACATGCTAAGTTAGCTAGTCCTCGTTAGTATCAGTAATGGATATGCTCTCCGACCTCGAGTCAAAGCATGTCTTCAGCTGTCTCTTCGCTAGCCTAAAGGGAGACAAACTATTTCAAAAGGTCTCCAATGGGAAATCTAGAGAAGGGGATCGACTTGGAGTTTTGATTATGAATTAAGGAGAAGGATATGAATCATTTTTTGGGAATTTAGCAAACCTTCTGCCTTGTTTTGTATCGTTAACAGCTCATTGTTCTCTTATTTTTTTCTTGCATGGAGGAGGAGGGGATGGTGCTGCTGACTAGGAATAAACTCATCACAAGAACAAGAACAAGAACCAAAAAACAACTAGTAAATTAAACTATAATGACGTTTATCAGCACTTCATTTATTAAATTATTGCGTGAACTGTTATATATTTTTGTTCTTATTTGCTCAACAGGAGGATGAACGCGCGGGCCATGGACACCCCCAAAGAGCCCTCCTCTAATTCTTAAATCGCCATGCCCGACCTCTCTTGATTTGAACATAAGATCCTTTGATAAAAATCTTAAGGTTCAGCTGCCGGATTAATGTTTCCTTAAAAACCCACCATTTATGCATGTATTTTTCGAGAATGCATGCAGTTTGGGCCTCATGCCAAGGGACACCATATTTGCACAAAATAATGGTTGAATATGTTTTCAAGGGGTTGGCTGAGGTGATAAAAAAAGAATTTACTCAACCTAAAGATTTCGATTTCTAATAGCCTTTTAAATATGTGATGTAATCACCAAAACAACATAAAAAGGTGGCAGCGGTTTCACAGTAAACAACTCTTTTTTTCTTTCATTTAAACCCTCCTATAGCATAATTAGAAGAAATTAGGCTTGTAATTATATTAAAAATACAAATTAAAAGATAAGGGATATTAAAAAGAGTAAAAAATATATGGATAACCTACATTAGTAATAATTAAAAAAACAAAGAGAGAGAGAAAGTAGTTGGTTTGGCCATTGTTCAATGATGAAACTCGCAAGTTCTTAGTTTCAAAAAATTCCTTTCAATGAAAATAATTAGATTGTTATGGTTTTTGTTTATAAATATGCATGAAAAAATTATCAGACTTCGTTTTGATTTTTGTCATTCGTTTATTTTCAATATTTTTAGAAGATTTTGGGGTTATTATTTAGTTTAGGGTGGCTTGTGTATATTTCTTAGATGGTTTTAAATGAAAATAAATTAAAAATAAATTTTCAACCTAAAAAAACCTTAAAAACCTAGAAAACACACCCCTCAAATTTTCAGCTACTACAATGTTAGCTGGAATTCGGGCAACCTTTGTTGTTTTTTTAATAGGGTGATCGATTTAAAATAATAATAAGCATGGCTCAAAGCATGAAAGGCTTGTCCCACACCCACGCACGTGGGCCTTTTTGGAAAAAGGTGTAGGTGCGTTGGACTATTTTCTTTTGTATATTTAGATATGTTATGGTTATTTAGTTTTTTTATTTAATATTAAGTTTTTATTAAATTATTTTTAATTTAATATTTAATATTTAATTGAGTTTGAATAAATTTTAATATTTTTTTATCATATAATAAAAAATTAATTAAGTCTAGTGTAACCCATAATTTATATCACAAGTTTTTTAGGTTAACTTGAATTAACTTAAATTATCTTTTTTTGTTAAAGTCTAGTGTAACCCATAATTTATATCACGAGTTTTTTTATGTTAATTTGAATTAATTTAAATTATTTTTTTTGTTATTTTTTTAAAGCATATTAAATCCACAAGTTTATATTATAGTAATTCTAATATAATTTAATTTAAAATTTAAATTTAATAAAAAATATATTAAGAATTTTTAAGCTTAACCTATTATATTAAATTTAACATTTAACGAGGATAATATTAACAGAAATTTTGGTACAACCGGCGAGATGTGACCTAGTTATGTCTGAATAGCCTCATTAAAAAATCTTCCATAATTTTTTTTTTTTAATCAAATATGTGTCGGTTTATGTTTTAGGTTTACATCATGATGGGGATATGTTCCACGTGGGATGGGCTTGGCTGTCCACGTATTGATAACAATTATTTCATTTAAGGAAAGCATGGAGAACCATTATCTGTAATGGCCCTTGCCGCATCTATGGATAAAAAAAATACTAGCCGTCTACCCTAGCTATGTCGTGACTTTTTTTTTTTTAACGTTAAAAGTAATGTTTAGGTAGTATAAGTATGTTTTTTTTTAAAAAATAAATTATGACTCAAATCTGAAATGGGATTGGGTCAAATAAATTAATTTTATTTTAATGAGATAATAAAAAAATAAATAATAACAACAAATAAATTAGATTAAAAAATAATAATGATAATACAAGAAAAAAATAAATTTTGTAAATAGAGATAAATAATGTTGCTCATTTCTTATACTAATAAATAAAAAAAGAAAATAATTAGGTAAAAAAATAAAAAAAAATAACCTGAGTCAATCTGAGTTAGTATGATAAACCTATAACTCATGAAATAAAACAGAAGTAAATCTAAGTTAACTCGCCAAACTAATAATCTAGGTTATAAAATTGAGTTAATCCTACAAAAAAAATCTTGAAATCATAAAGCTAAAAAGAAAATAAAGAAAACAAATTATATAAAAAAATATTAACCTACATTAACTTTTCAAACCCGTGATCCAAGCTATTAAACCAAAAATATAATATCTGAAAACCATGAAACTTAATTATCAACCAATTAAATATTAAAGGATTAACTTGGAAAAAGAATACTAATTACACAAATAGATATAAAATAAAAAAAAATAACAATTAAAAGAATAGGGATTAAAATTGAAATACCAAATTTTTTTATTAAAAGGTGAAATTGAAAAACAAATTGAACAAAAGGACAAAAACAATTAAAAAACAAGGATCAAAATTGAAACAAAAAATAAAAATAAAATCTTTTATTGAAGAGTAAAATTGAAAAGAAAAATTATTTCTACATAAAGCCCAAAACAAATAATCAAAACAACAAGGATCAAATTGAAAATAATAAGTAAATTGGGATGGAATGGTGAAATTAAAAAGAAATATAAACTTTTAGGGTTAAAAATTTATTGAAATCTAATCTCTAATATAAACTTTTTAATACAAAACATTAATATGGTTTAAAAAATTATGGGTGAATAAGAAATTGATATCAAAGAACTCACTTTTAGGGTTAAAAATTTATTGAAATCTAATCTCTAATATAAACTTTTTAATACAAAACATTAATATGGTTTAAAAAATTATGGGTGAATAAGAAATTGATATCAAAGAACTCACTTTTAGGGTTAAAAATTTATTGAAATCTAATCTCTAATATAAACTTTTTAATACAAAACATTAATATGGTTTAAAAAATTATGGGTGAATAAGAAATTGATATCAAAGAACTTTAGTTGATGTATTTTGGTGAAACCTAAAACTTTTAAAAAGAATCTTATTTCATATAGAAAAGAAATAAAACTTTATTGGTGTTTATATAGTGAAAAATTGAGAAGTTAAGATTGGATTCAAAAAGTACCTAAACTTTTAGATTGAAGAAGTTTTAAGTAAAGTAGCTCTGGGTTAAAATTCATGCAAGCACGATCTGGTACAACCAAACTCGTATTTAAACTTCGAGGAGGGCTTGGGTCTATATATAAGTTTATTATAAAATAATTTTATAGGTTATAAAACATTATTTTTTATCAATTTAAAATTGGGTTTGAGTATTGTTCATAAAGAATTATTTTCTCCAATTTGACTTATTGTTTTGTATAACCCTTAAATGTACAATTAGTTTTCTGAGAACTATTTTTACAAAACCTTAACAATTTTTTAGCTCAAAAGACATTCAATTTAAATAAAAAATATAAGTTTAATTTTGATTATGAAAGTTAATCAAGGTTGATAATGGAGGGATTTCCATTAGCTTATGATCCTAAATTTCTCTATAAAAAGAGGCCAGACAAAAATGTTTAAAAATAGAGATAAATAATGTTGCTCATTTCTCATACTAATAAATAAAAAAATAAAATAATTGGGTAAAAAAATAACTTGAGTCAATTCGAGTTAGTATGATAAATCTATAACTCATGAAATAAAACAGAAGTAAATCTAAGTTAACTCGTCAAACTAGTAATTTAGGTTATAAGATTGAGTTAATCCTATAAAAAAAAATCTTGAAATCATAAAGCTAAAAAGAAAATAAAGAAAAAAATTATATAAAAAAATATTAATCTACATTAACTTTTCAAACCCGTGACCCAAGCTATTAAACCAAAAAATTATGTAGAAATATTAAAGGATTAACTTGGAAAAAGAATACTAATTACACAAATAGATATAAAATAAAAAAAAATAACAATTAAAAGAATAGGGATCAAAATTGAAATACCAAATTTTTTTATTAAAAGGTGAAATTGAAAAACAAATTGAACAAAAGGACAAAAACAATTAAAAAACAAGGATCAAAATTGAAACAAAAAAAAATCTTTTATTGAAGAGTAAAATTGAAAAGAAAAATTATTTCTACATAAAGCCCAAAACAAATAATCAAAACAACAAGGATCAAATTGAAAATAATAAGTAAATTGGGATGGAATGGTGAAATTAAAAAGAAATATAAACTTTTAGGGTTAAAAATTTATTGAAATCTAATCTCTAATATAAACTTTTTAATACAAAACATTAATATGGTTTAAAAAATTATGGGTGAATAAGAAATTGATATCAAAGAACTCACTTTTAGGGTTAAAAATTTATTGAAATCTAATCTCTAATATAAACTTTTTAATACAAAACATTAATATGGTTTAAAAAATTATTGGTGAATAAGAAATTGATATCAAAGAACTCTTAGTTGATGTATTTGGGTGAAACCTAAAACTCTTTAAAAGAATCTTATTTCATATAGGAAAGAAATAAAATTTTATTGGTATTTATATAGTGAAAAGTTGAAAAGTTAAGATTGGATCCAAAAAAACACTCAAACTTTTAGATTGAAGAAGTTTTAAATAAAGTGGCTCTGGGCTAAAACTCACACAAGCACGATTTGGCACAACCAAAATCGTCCTTAAGCTTCGATGAGGGCTTGGGTCTAGGTATAAGTTTATTATAAAATAATTTTATAGGTTATAAAACATTATTTTTTATCAATTTAAAATTGGGTTTGAGTATTGTTCATAAAGAATTATTTTCTCCAATTTGACTTATTGTTTTGTATAACCCTTAAATGTACAATTAGTTTTCTGAGAACTATTTTTACAAAACCTTAACAATTTTTTAGCTCTAAAGACATTCAATTTAAATAAAAAATGTAATGGAGAGATTTCCATTAGCTTATGGTACTAAATTTCTCTATAAAAAGAGGCTAGACAAAAATGTTTGGTGTTGGTTTTTCTGTAATTTTTTGAAAGTTTTTCTACAATAATTTTAACTTTTTCAAGCATTTTTTTTCCGGTTTTTAAGCTATATTTCTTTTTAATGTTCCTCCTAATCTAGAGTTTAGGATTAGTGCTTGTAGAAATATCTCGAGTATACTTTCCTTAGTTATTTGAGCATTGTTTAGAAGTATACTTAAACATTATACATGGTAATATTATTGAAATGCTGAAAGATTTATGAAAGAAATTTTTTTTTACAGTATTCAATCTTAAAAAAATAAATAATTATTCTTTAACAATATCAAGAATTTCAGCTTGATTATATTCTAAGAGATTCAACAACTATCCTTGATTAGTTTTGTTTAAGTATAAATCTTATGCAAGTCTACATATTTGTTTAGATTACAAAGTTCTCATATTTTTGCATAAGTATAAACTAATGTCTCTTGTTTAATCATATATTTATCTAGTAATTTTTGTACATATGAAAATTAGTCACAGTGGCCCCCTTCACATCAATTTTAGCCACTGAAGACCATGCACTCTTAATTATTGATCATGCGCGGCCCCTCCATCCAAATGTGTCACTAACATTGTAAGAGATCTATTAATGATGTTCATTCCAAGATGTCACCTAATTGGATTATGCCATATGGATGGATTAAATTAATTTTAAAAAATAATAAAAATCAAATATAAATAGAAAAATAAAAAAATAACCAAAGTTGAAAACTAAACTTACAAGGACCCAAAAAAAAAAAACTACTAAACATAACAAAAAATAAATAGGAAATGTAACTTAACTAATCAGATTTTAGATTTAATCTCCAAGGGTCTATTTGTTAACGAGGTTGCGTCTGTGTTTTGTTAAAAATACAAATGCAACCTGTTTGGTTAAGAATAAAACACATTTTAATATGTATGGGTCCATATAAATTTGCGTTCGAGACACAGGAAAAGGAAAAGAAGCAAAATGCTGCTTCATGTGCATTGTTCACGCTAATTAATTAGCATGAACAGTGTGGTATACACTATTCACATAGTGTAGCCTAGCTATACTGTTCCGGTCCAACCGGTTCTGACCGGACAGGTTCTAGTTCAAAACTCAAAATACATTAAACGAGGTCTGATTTACTAAAATAAAAAAATAAAAATTATGTATTTTATTCCTGATTATATTTTATCTAATATTGTTATGCATTTAAAAAACTAAAAAAGCTGTAGTACCTTAACTAATCAGATTTTAGATTTAATCTCTAAGGATCTGTTTGTTAACGAGGTTGTGTCTGTGTTTTGTTAAAAACACAAATGCAACTTATTTGGTTAAGAATAAAACACACACACATTTGCATTCCAGTGCTTGGCCTAACGGTGGAAGGGGCCTGTCTCCTTCCATTGCACCTGAGTTCGAGTCCTGGCATGCACGTCTGTCACCCCCGCGGTGCCTTACATGCCTACTGGGTTTGCAGGGTATTCAGTGGGTCGTGGAAATTAGTCGTGGTACGCGCAAGCTGGCCCGGACACCCCACGTAAAAAAAAAAAAAAGAAGAATAAAACACATTTTAATGTGTATAGGTCCATATAAATTTGCGTTCGAGACACAGGAAAAGGAAAAGCAGCAAAATATTGCTTCGTGTGCATTGTTCACGCTAATTAATTAGCATGAACAGTGTGGTATACACTATTCACATAGTGTAGCCTAGCTATACTGTTCCGGTCCAACCGGTTCTGACCGGACAGGTTCTAGTTCAAAACTCAAAATACATTGAACGAGGTCTGATCTACTAAAATAAAAAATAAAAATTATATATTTTATTCCTGATTATATTTTACCTAATGTTGTTATGCATTTAAAAAACTAAAAAAGTTGTAGTATTTGTCGGATGTATTTTATACGTGATGAAATTGTAGATAGTTAAATCTACAAAATTTAAATTAAAAACCATCAATATTAATATATATTTTTTAAAATTATTTTATAACCTCAATTTCAACCATAGTTTTAACAAAACATCTATTTTTTCAAATCAATTTCAACTAAAAATATATTTTATAAAATAATTTTTTTCAAACTATAACTACAACTACAACAGCTACTACCACAATACCAAACACACGCTAAATATTACTAATTCAAGTGTTACAAATCTCAAAACTACTAGAAATTTATCTAATTATTAATTTTAAAACTTTAAAAAATTAGTCGAAATGAATATAAGCTGATGTGGTGGATCCTTATTGTTATTAAGAATAAATAAATAAATTACTCTATTTTTTTTAATTTAAAAAACTTCAGAATCATAAATCATTTTACCCGTTTAAGAAATCTGTGTTGCCAAAAATTGCAAACTGTTAAAAGAGCCAACCTGTACCAAGCTACATGCCAAAGCAAGAACCATGGTGGGTATGGGTTTGATCTGACTCATTTCCACCAATGAATGATTCTCATGCCTTGTTTTTTAGACGCAACATGAAGCTAGCATCCAAAAGCGGGCCAAGCAAGTTGCCCATGAAATGCCAATATTTATGTACCATGACTCTAGCATAGAGAAATTACTAGATGGTGTGCCACACGCTATCGTATGGTCGGTCGGTTTGAGTTTTTTATTAATATAAGAAAATATTAATATGATATTAATATTTAAAAAAAATAATAAAAAATTGAGATTTATAAAATTGATTTGATTGACTTCAATAAATTTATTTTACTTAATAATATTATTAAAAATACATCAATACAAAGTAAAGTAAACAATTAAAAAATGACAATAATTAAATATTAAAAATAAATTATTAATATTATACTTGAAAGGAGAAAAAAATCCAGACTCATTATTACTCTATCATGAACACTATTTTATCACTAGAAAGATTGATAAAAAAGCCTATACATGTTGTCAAGTTAGGACCCGAAAAACAATTCAAACTAAATATAATAAAGTAAATATCTCATGCACCTATTTAATTAATTAACTTAATTTAATTAAAAAAATAAATTTAATAAAAAATAATAAATAAAAAACCTCAAATGACTTGAGTGATTGGTAAAAGAGAAATACAATAATTTACCATTATTATTGTGATTGAATAATGTAAAAAAAAAAAAATCCCCACGGCAGATGTTTAGGTGTTTAGGTGCACAAATTGTTGTATAAATGCTTGTTAAATTGTAGAAATACATGACATGTTAATTTGGTGAGATTATTTTTTTCAACTGAGATGGATACTTTTATATATATATATATATAAATAATACATTTTTCCCATTAGAAATGATTATATTGTTTTCGTGTATGAGAATGTTTTTATTTTTTTTCTTCTATTTTGTCCGTATTATCTTTCTTTTATGGATGTGTCGTGGACTAACTATTGCCGCATTATAAGTTGCTGCTCTCCTCAATTTTCACTTAAAAGGGTCACTTTCCGCACCTTCTCCACCAGTCATCCTTGCTGGTCTCATGTCACTCTAGAAAAACCCATCATCGGACCACGACCCTTTCCATGTGATGTGGTGAGTGCACATGTTATGCACTCGATACGACATCATTTTGTGCCCCGTCCAATAATTTTTATTTAACAACAATTGATCATTGAAAAAATTATTGAAAAAGATTAATCACTCCACGTGTTATGATTCCATTAGTCAACTATTATGGGGTGCTGAAAGAATACACTTCTTTTTAAAGTAATTTTTATTTAAAAATATATTAAAATAATATTTTTTATTTTAAAAAATTATTTTTCATATTAACATATTGAAATGATCTGTAATATAAAAAATAAAATATTTACAATTTTTATCAAAGTATTTTTAAAATATAAAAACATACAGGCTCTTAATAATTATAATTTTTTAAAATCTTGTTATTAAAATAACTAAAAAAATCAAGTTCCTAGCAACCTTATTATTAAGTAAAGACCTTGTTTTATAAAAACCAAACACATGTTTTATAAAAACCAAACACAACATTATGTTAGTAGAAAGACGCAAGAAAATATTTTGTACAAGCTATTTCTAAATCTCCATTTTATTGCATAGGCATACCATTATGTTAATAATTTGTTAGCTAAAAGCAAATTACTACTTGCTTGCACACTACAAAGTCAACAAATTAAGAAGGTCAAATAATGAACTTGCATGCTTTTGCATGTTGTACTTGTAAGGCATGGATTCCTCGGATATTATTATATTTCTCGTTTTTTATTTAAAAATATATTATAATAATAAAAAAAATATAATTTTTTTTAAGAAAAACACGATTATCCTATCAAAACAAACAGAATGTGGATTCAATCTAGTGGGATCATGGAAAATCTAGTCAGACCCGATGGAGACACAGAAAAACAGTGGCACCCAGGACTACGACCTTGCAAGAAGATGGTCCCTACTTGTTTAAAAGAAGCTGTGCTCTCTCCCTGCAATCCTTCCTGCCAGAAGTGATAGTGTACTGCATTGTTTCTTCATCAGACCGTTCCAAAGGTGAAGCTTTCAAACTTTACATCAATTATTGCGTGTATCCTGTCAAGATTGCTCCTATTTCGATCATCTTTTTCGCAGGGAAAGTTACAGCAGCAATAGGGCTTCTGATAAGCAAAAAGTTGATTCATGAAAAGTCACGCAGATCAATTTCTTTCCTTTCCTCTTAATCTTATGACTTATATCTCACCTACTTCTTTTGTAGCTTTGTGCTTTTAGATTTCTGGTCATCATCGTCCTCCTTGTCTCTCTCTGTCATTGTCTTTTCCGTCTTTCTTTCCTTTTCTGCTTTTTGCCTTTTCCGTGGTTGCATGGTCATCTAAATGGCTCGAGAAAGATGTATCGTAACAATAATAAAGCGATTTCTTCTCTTAATTTATAAATTTATCCCATCAAACCCTAGTTCATGTATTTATGACTCGAGATGTGTATCATCACAAATCCAAATATAAGATGCCTGGAAAGCCAACAGGTGAAGATAAATATAATTTATATCCGATCACCCGATCATGTTAAAATTTAGTTAGCGAGTTCTGCGAACAATAGGTTTTAAACATGATCCGGGTGGTTGACAGGGTAGAATGATCTAGAGTAAACTGGATTCATCCGAATAAAAATAAAAAAATTCATTCCAACACATTAAACAAATAATATAATTTAATATTAAAAACAAAAACTAAATATAATTTTTAAAATATTTAAAACAAAACATCAAAAAAATCTAAATTCTAAATTAACAATATATTCATTTTTGTTAAATAAACACATTAAGTTTTTCAGTGTTCATGAAAGTAAAATTTAAATTGCATCTTAATGAAATTGAGTCGATCTAGTCAATACCTAATAAAATATTATTATATTTATTTGTAACTTCATCAACACAATCATCTTCAATCTCATTAGTATTCATGAACTTTATATTTAAAACTTAATTAACAAATAAATATTACATGTTAAATAATATTTTATTTTAAATAATATTTTTCACTAAATAATCAATTATTAATTATCATCATTTAAAGTATTTTAAATGATCATTGTTGATAGAGTAAGGTGAAAACTCTCTACTTTTTTAGTTGTTAAAATTGACGAGTCATCTTCTATTACCTAATTTTTACTGTCATAAATTATTTTAAAATTAATTGGATTATAATTTTATTCTTTTCAATAATTTTTACATATTCAAAGTGAAAGTAAACATAATATAAGTATAAATAATGCAACTAAATAAAGTAAAATAATATTTTAAAAAGTAAAAAAATAATTTTTTTTCAATCTCAAATTGTGGTAGACTTAAACAAAATCATTAAGTCTTTGATGCTACAATTTATTTTTCTTTTTGTAGTGAGTATATTTAAAAATATTTCAATTCCTCTCATATCTCGAAAAACTACAAGTTTGACTTAACACTTGTATAGCCAAATATTGTAGATTTATTTTTATAATAATTCAATTAAATAAAAAATAAATTTAAAAAGGTAAGGTTATTAAATATGGCAATGGCAGATTAATCGATTTAACCCAAGTCTATATAAAATATTGTTGTTCCTAGAATCTTTTTGTAAAAAAAAAAATTAAATGAATGTCATTTTTAATTTTTTCTAAACAAGAAAAATTGAGTTCTAACCGAGTTTACTCAGTCACAGGTGCACCTGCTAGGATATTTAGGTCACACTAGGTTAACTCCCACCCAATTAACTTTAAAATGTGGCTTGATTTCTAGGATAGATTTACAGGCTAAGTTAATGGCTCATTATGTGAACCTAACGGATTTGGTTGAGATTAACAATATCATCAAAGAGTAGACAACAACATCTTAAAGATCTAGGTTGATTTAAATTAACATTGTTTCAATATTTTTTAAAAGTTAAATGATAGCATTTTTATTTTTATTTTTTTAGTCTAATCAGGTTTTAACTGAGTTAAATGAATTATTTGTAGACTTATTAAATCAAATAAGTTATATCAAGTTTTTTTTTACTAGATTTTATTTGAAAACATGAGCTACGTAATGAATTGAGTCGGTCGAGGGTTGATTCATTAAGCTATGTCGAGTTTAATGACATTACTAAAATGATTCACAAGAACACGTAAAAAAATGAATTATTTTGATTTTAATAGATTTGTATCAAAATTATTGTAATATTATTTTTTTAGCTAAAAGCTGCTTCTATGATTGTGATAAAATGTTTTTTTTTAATAAAAACAAATATTATGGCAAAAAAAAATAAAAATGATTTAGAGATCGACGACGTTAATATATAAAAGTGCTTAATGTTTATCCATGCCATTGTTTTGGTGGGAAGGGGTTACACAGCACAATCACTCATCAAGTCTCGAGTTCAAAGTGCATCGGCATGGAAACACAATAGGCCAAAACATCAGTACAGGATTTGCAGTCTCTCCGTAATACAGTGCTTGACAACTCTGATGTATTAAAATAAAAGAAGAAGAAAGGAGCAAGTGGCCATATTCTATGCAATGCGACGATTAAGACAGGTCCTCATTAGAGCCCCTCCAGATCTGGGATCAAAGGTGACATTTTCTTTGTATATATAAAGAAAATGGATCGATTGAAATCGACAAAGTCTGAAGGGACGTTTTAGGCTACTTAATATCTAAGAAAATTGACATTCCAACGTTGCGTAGTGACGACTAAAAGGTTGAGAGTGCTTCCAGATTTCAAAGTTTGAGGCTCTGGAAATCATTGTTCAAGGCTTGGATCTTCCCGATTTTGAAATATCAGCTGCCCCCCTAAATGAGAAAATCCTCTTGCAAGAAAATTTATGTTTTCAAGTTGAAACAATGGGCAGCATGCCCCTGGATTTGAAGCACACAAGTGTGTGTGTGTGTAAAGAAAAAAATGATTTTTGCTGTTGATGCTGGTTTTTGCTTCCCCAGGCAGACCCGGTCACGACAAGGATTTTGCTATAGGGATATAGATTATTTCTGAAACCGTGTTTTTTCAAAGTTTGAGTTGTTTTTATTTAAAGTTAAAGAATTTTTATAATAATTTTCACGTGTTGATATTAAAAATAATTTTTAAAAATATATATGTTAGTAGAAAGACGCAAGAAAATATTTTCTACAAGCTATTTCTAAATCTCCATTTTATTGCATAGGCATACCATTATGTTAATAATTTGTTAGCTAAAAGCAAATTACTACTTGCTTGCACACTACAAAAGTCAACAAATTAAGAAGGTCAAATAATGAACTTGCATGCTTTTGCATGTTGTACTTGTAAGGCATGGATTCCTCGGATATTATTATATTTCTCGTTTTTTATTTAAAAATATATTATAATAATAAAAAAAATATAATTTTTTTTAAGAAAAACACGATTATCCTATCAAAACAAACAGAATGTGGATTCAATCTAGTGGGATCATGGAAAATCTAGTCAGACCCGATGGAGACACAGAAAAACAGTGGCACCCAGGACTACGACCTTGCAAGAAGATGGTCCCTACTTGTTTAAAAGAAGCTGTGCTCTCTCCCTGCAATCCTTCCTGCCAGAAGTGATAGTGTACTGCATTGTTTCTTCATCAGACCGTTCCAAAGGTGAAGCTTTCAAACTTTACATCAATTATTGCGTGTATCCTGTCAAGATTGCTCCTATTTCGATCATCTTTTTCGCAGGGAAAGTTACAGCAGCAATAGGGCTTCTGATAAGCAAAAAGTTGATTCATGAAAAGTCACGCAGATCAATTTCTTTCCTTTCCTCTTAATCTTATGACTTATATCTCACCTACTTCTTTTGTAGCTTTGTGCTTTTAGATTTCTGGTCATCATCGTCCTCCTTGTCTCTCTCTGTCATTGTCTTTTCCGTCTTTCTTTCCTTTTCTGCTTTTTGCCTTTTCCGTGGTTGCATGGTCATCTAAATGGCTCGAGAAAGATGTATCGTAACAATAATAAAGCGATTTCTTCTCTTAATTTATAAATTTATCCCATCAAACCCTAGTTCATGTATTTATGACTCGAGATGTGTATCATCACAAATCCAAATATAAGATGCCTGGAAAGCCAACAGGTGAAGATAAATATAATTTATATTCGATCACTTGATCATGTTAAAATTTAGTTAGCGAGTTCTGCGAACAATAGGTTTTAAACATGATCTGGGTGGTTGACAGGGTAGAATATTTTTTTTTTTCAATCTCAAGTTGTGGTAGATTTAAACAATATCATTAATTTTTTAATGGTAGAATTTTTTTTTTTTTTCAATCTCAAGTTGTGGTAGATTTAAACAATATCATTAATTTTTTAATGTTACAATCTATTTTTTTTTTGGAGTGAGTATATTTAAAAATATCTCAATTTCTCTCGTATCCTAAAAACTACGAATTTGACTTAATACTTGAATAGTCAAATGTTGTAGATTTATTTTTATAATATTTTAATTAAATAAAAACTAGATTTAAAAAAGTAAGTTTATTAAATATGGCAATAGCGGATTAATCGGTTTAACCCAAGTCTATACAAAATATTATTGTTCTTAGATTTTTTTTTAAGCAAAACATTAAATGAATGTCATTTTTAATTTTTTCTAAACAATAAAAATTGAGTTTTAACCGAGTTTACTCAGTCATAAATGCACCTATTAGGATATTTAGGTCACACTAGGTCAACTCTTTAAAATGTGGCCTAATTTCGAGGATAGGTTCACAGGCTAAGTTAATGGATCATTATATGAAGCTAATAGATTTGGCTGAAATTAACGATATTGTCAAAGAGTAGACAACAACATCTTAAAGATTTGAGTTGATCTAAATTAACATCGTCTTGATATTTTTTAAAAGTAAAATGATAGCATCTTTATTTTTATATTTTTAGTCTATTCAGGTTTTAATTAAGTTAAATAAATTATTTTTACATTTATTAAATTAATGAGCTAAGTAAGGAGTTGGGTTGAGGGTTGACTCATTAAACCATGTCGGGTTTAATGACATTACTAAAATGATTCACAACAACACGAAAAAAAATGAATTCTTATAATTTTAATAGATTTATATTAAAATTATTGTAATATCATTTTTTTTAGCTAAAAGCTGCTTTTATGATTGTGATAAAATGTTTTTGAAAAAAAATATTATGGCAAAAAAAAAAAGATTTAGAAATCGAGGACGTTAATATATAAAAGTCCTTAATGTTTATCCATACCATTATTTTTTTTTTTGTTTTGGTGGGAAGGGGTTACACAGCACAATCACTCATCAAGTCTCGAGTTCAAAGTGCATCGGCATGGAAACACAATAGGCCAAAACATCAGTACAGGATTTGCAGTCTCTCGGTAATACAGTGCTTGACAACTCTGATGTATTAAAATAAAAGAAGAAGAAAGGAGCAAGTGGCCATATTCTATGCAATGCGACGATTAAGACAGGTCCTCATTAGAGCCCCTCCAGATCTGGGATCAAAGGTGACATTTTCTTTGTATATATAAAGAAAATGGATCGATTGAAATCGACAAAGTCTGAAGGGACGTTTCAGGCTACTTAATATCTAAGAAAATTGACATTCCAACGTTGCGTAGTGACGACTAAAAGGTTGAGAGTGCTTCCAGATTTCAAAGTTTGAGGCTCTGGAAATCATTGTTCAAGGCTTGGATCTTCCCGATTTTGAAATATCAGCTGCCCCCCTAAATGATAAAATCCTCTTGCAAGAAAATTTATGTTTTCAAGTTGAAACAATGGGCAGCATGCCCCTGGATTTGAAGCACACAAGTGTGTGTGTGTGTAAAGAAGACCCGGTCACGACAAGGATTTTGCTACAGGGATATAGATTATTTCTGAAAGCGTTTTTTTAGAATTTTTGTAATAGTTTTGATGTGTTGATGTTAAAAATAAATTTTTAAAAATAAAAAAATATGTATTATTTTAATGTATTTTCAAGTAAAACTAACTTTAAAAAACAACTTGTGATCATTTTCTAAAAATGTATATACATAAAATTAACACAAGGTGTTAAAAAAAATAAAAAAAAATAGTGAAACTGCTTTTTTTCTTTTATTCTACAAATAAACCCACATTTTTCTATCCAGATGACTTATATTTCATCTTGACTTGTGAATAAGAAATATTAATTCCTGCATTACTTACGGACTTCTCAACTCAACTATGAATTATGAATTAACGAGTCAAGATTAGTACAGAAAAAGTCTACAAAAATAGTTCACGAAGAAGTATCTATAGATGTGTTTAATCATAATTCATTCCTCAACCTCTTCTCATTTTCTTAAATTAATCCCTAAACATTACTTCTCAATTAATCAAATAAAATTATTACAAATTTAACTCGTTGAAAGCTCCTACATTTAAGATCAACTCAGTAAATCTTGAACTATTTATTACCTTGGAATATTGAATGTCAAGTTAATTATTGCTTTCTTTGAATGTGTTGAGTTAATTATATATATTTTGTAACACATTCAAGAATAAGAGCCAGAGCTCACAAGATAAAAAGACTGATCTACTTGGAAAGGAGTTTGAACTGATAATAATCTCTTTTGAAGTAGTAAGATCTCTCACAATTACAAGACTTGAGTTGATGTTTTAAAGTGGAGGGCAATGTACAAGTATGATGTGCTGTGCGAATAAACTCGCTTCTTTTGTTACCTCTTCATGTTAAAGACAATTTCTCGAACATGCAGGAAGATTTTTCTGATGGAAATTGGACAAATACGAAGGCAAAGATCCTCATATCTCAGTTTTGTTTTTATTTGTTATTGCAGTGTAACGGCTATTTAAAGTAGTTTTTATTTAGATATATATAAAAATAATATTTTTTAATACAAAAACACTTCTAAATTACTACAAACCAGGTTAGGTGTCATTTAATCGGCCTTTGAAAAAAAATCTCGAGTTGACTGTTGAGCTGAAAACCAGTAATTATTAATTTATTGTTTTGAAAACCAGCTACTGGGAAATTGCAAGGCATTTTTTATTATTAAAAAGCTATAGAACTAGAAACTTGTATTAACCACAAAAGGGAGGATAAATCAGTTTGGAGAAGTGAATAAAAAAGCTCACAAATCTCTATTTGTTTTTGCCTTCTAAAATTACTTTTAAAAAAATTTAATTTTTTTTCAAAATAATATTTTTATATTTTTTTAATGTACTAATATCAAAAATAATTTTTTAAAAATAAAAAAAATATTATTTTAATACATTTCTACTAACATGAATATTTGATTATATCAAGAATTCATCAACTACAACAAATAACCTGAGCACGTAAGTTCGTAAATTATGTGACCTAAAGTTACAATCACATGCATATGAATTTGCCAATACATGAATTCCTAAACTGTACGAGTTCTGGGATTCTTACTATGATTTTTCAACACATCTCGTCAAAACAAAAGATCAACACCAAGGCAGCATCCACCACAGAGATGGTTTTCCTAATATATGGTAAGACTATGGAAAAGCTGAAATTGTTCATTAAATTACCAAGGTCTACGAGCACCAAGAGGCACAGTATTAGATCCTGAAATCGAACCCCTGTTGCCAAAGCTGCCTCCTCGTCCTCTAGAACGGAAGTTACCTGCAGAACCTACGAACAAGAGAAATAGAAAGAGATTCATAATCCTTGTATCGACCTTACACTCAAGCCTGAATTAACAAATCCATAAACTTTTACCTCCAAAAGAACCAGATGACCGAGCCAAAGCAGATAATGCTGGAGGCACAATCTGCCCTGACTCTTGCAGAATTCTAATTAGACCCCTAGCAAACTTTGCATTAGAATCCGTGAAGAAGGTAAAGGCAGTTCCCCTAGCTCCTGCCCGACCAGTTCGGCCTATCCTGTGAACATAATCCTCAAGGCTGGAAGGAAAATCATAGTTGATCACACATTTTATGTCCTTCACATCTACAAGAAATTGGAGTAGAAGTCAAGTGAAAAGAATTAATGCATAAAGTTCACTGCATGCACGCAAGTGTAGGACCATAGGACACAAGACAAACTCAGATATGAAGGGTGGTTCATTCTACTTGAGATCATTTGCACAAAATGTAAATATTCTTTGACCCTTGATCAAAAGATAACTCTGCTTTCAGGATTTTCAATCTCAGAACCAAAGCTATCAAGCTTCAGATTAGATAGCTAAATAAAACTCTGGACCAAAACCTCCTAGGATGAGCATGCTGAGTTTATGAAGTTTTTTTGGCCAATATGACACCTGATTCCAGCCCAAGAAACGTACAAACACCCCCTTATCACTGCACCTCTAACATCCAAGTGATCAATTTAAGACAACACATTCATGAAATAAATGTGCCCACCTTAACCTTTTGCAGGGATAAGGAGCAGCTTCACTGCCACTATATTCATATCCAACAATCTAGAAACCATACGTCAGTCAACCCGGCTGCCAAGATAAACCAGCTTCATAACTGTGGATGGGCAACAATCGCTTGCAAACATGTTACGTAGACACCTGTTAGTTGAAGCCGTGTCATATTAGGCAATTCATGCAAATTACCACTTCACTAAAGCCAGATTTCTAGATTATTACTTCCATTAAAAAACAGAAATGCAACTTCCACAGCCCACAGAATACAATGACATCTCCATGATAAACAGACACTCCACAAAATCTAAAACTGCTGTCCACAATACCAATGGACAGTGCTCCCTGTGTCCATGTAACATGAGCTATAAAATTGCCGTAGCTCCAAGCAAGGCAAACTTATGGGATATTCTAGTGAATATGAGAAACCAACATGCCTCTCAATCCAACTTTAAAATCCCTTTGAAGCAAAGAGCCATGCTTACAAGTTAGTACAGCAATCAGGGGGTGATTATGCATACTGGCAGCTCGCTTTGCACCCATACCACAAATTATATTCAGGGAAAACTGGATAGCAGCCGGCCGACTTGCCTATCTTCAAATTTCTAGACAGATGCAAATAGACCTAGGATTCCAACACATAATGATCCTACCAAGACCCCGTGCAGCAACATCAGTGGCAGTCATTATCGCACTTCTGCCACTTTTGAATTCCGCCAGGACCCAATCCCTTTCAGCCTGGTTTTTATCACCATGGATGGATAATGCTGGCCATCCATCCATTCTCAACTGCCTTGTAACTTGGTCACAGCCTTTTTTTGTCTCCATGAAAATCAGAATCCGACTTCCATCCATCACTTCTTTCAGCAATTTTATCAGCCTGCACAGATAAGACATTAAAGCATCTACATCAACTTGCCAAAACATCAATTTTACCCTGCAACAAGCTGACATGACAAACCTATTATACTTCTCCATGTCCATGACGACCTCAACAACTTGGTTTATAGATTGGTTTGCTTTTAAATCTGGCGATCCTATGATTACCTAAACAAGGTAAAATTTTCAACAGTAATGGGACCATAATAAACTCAAAACAATTATATGGCATCAATTGAGAACAGCTAAAACTGAGACCTTGTAAGCGTTGTGCAAAAACTGCCTTGCTAAAATTTCAACCTCCCTGGGCCATGTTGCACTCCAATATAATGTCTGTCTATCTGGTCGAATCTGCAACAAAAATAGACCTCTTAGAAGTCAGTGTCAAAGGACTTCCTAGCTGATGAAATTCCATTTTAGTAACAGTTTCTGGGTTGGCATTCTGGCAAAACATACAATTCAGTTCAGCATGAATTACTTACCTACAAAATTAAATATCCCACCAACATTCAATTTAGTTCAGTAAGAATATTTTTTTAAATCCAAGTTATTCAGTGTGAATTTTGAGATACACAGAAAATGACACCAGATCCCATGCTAACAATGCAGTTCAATCTAGAGGCGAAAGTCGCATTAACTTGTTCAAAAACGCTAGCAGAAAAATCGAGCTTTAAATGTTTAAAGACATTAACATGACTACCTTCAAAGCTCCAAGCCAACAGTTAACTTATTTGGAAATGATTACAAGATTATCAGGAGTTAAATTAGTTAAATTAAAAAAAAAAAAACTTCATAGAAATCCTTACTTTGTAAGGTCATCATATAAAAGATGAAGCTAAAGATAGATGGTTACTTGAGATATAATTTTCCTAATTTGAGGCTCAAACCCCATGTCCAACATTCGATCAGCCTCGTCCAGCACCAGGTATGTGACTCTTCGCAAATTTGTGTGTTGAGCTTCCAGCATATCTATTAGTCGACCAGGGGTAGCGATGACAATCTCAACACCTGGCATAAGACAGATCTTGAATCATTACCACCCTCCACCAGTCTCAATCTGGTTCAATTTGCTAATAGCATAAAAACTAAACAACAAAAAAAGAGAGTAAATTACCTCTTTGGAGATCACGAATTTGGGGTCCCTTGGGAGCACCACCATATATGCAAGTGCTCCTAATATTAGCATGTGAACCAAACTTTAAACCTTCTTCTTGAATTTGAACCGCCAGCTCTCTGGTAGGTGCTAATACTAACACAATCGGACCATCACCTTGTACTATGCGGAGAAAAAGTACAAAACAATAAATGCCACACAACTAAATACGATAATGCAATTTTAAAAATACAACTTAACTAACAAGGCATCAATACTAACCCAATCGAGGCTGCGCAGCAACATGCACAAAAGCTGGTAGCATGTATGCCAATGTCTTACCAGAACCGGTCTCAGCAATGCCAATTAAATCTCTACCCTTAAGAGCCATCGGCCACCCTTGAGCCTGAATTGGTGTTGGCTCAACAAAACCCAACTTAGCAATCACCTGTAAGCAGTAATCTAGGACATAAAACCATAAAAATCAGTCTAACAAAACACAGTTTTCAAAATATACCACGTTAGCATTGATGTGAAAAGATTGAATTACCAGGGAAATTGGCCTCATGAAACAGGCGAATAGGCTTAGGCACATCATGGCCTTCAACAGTAATCTCTCTTCTTGTACGATACATCACCACTTCATGCTCAGACAAAGCCCTAATCGAAGGATTCTCAATGTAGAAATTCTTCTCGAAAGGTACCAAATTCCCAAAATCCTGCTTTGGAAGTGCAATATTATCCAATTCTCCTTTTGGCCCTCCCCCTCCATGCCTGCCTCCTCTTCCACCACCACCATACCCCCTCCCACCACGGCCACCACCACGGCCAGAACCAGAATTCCAGCCTCTCCCATGACCAGCATCATTTCTTCTATCCCCAGTATAAAAATTAGATCCACGGGCACCACTGAACCCCCTTCCCCTCCCTCCTCCTCCTCCGCCACCACCTCGTCCAACACTGAATCCACTAACAGGGGGCTCAAACGCAGGATAACCTCCACCAGTTGGAGCAGGACCTCCTCTACTCGCAAAAGACGGAGGCAGAGGACCACCTCCACTTCCATAAGGAACAGGTCCACCGCGACCGTAAGTGGCCCCCAGTGGAGGCTGTTGGCCGATTAAATCACTGAAAAAAGAACTGATTACCATAAGAATCCAAATTTTTTTTTAAAAATTGAAACTTAAGAGTAGGAAAAAAGAAAAAGAGATTCGATTAAAACAGAGACAGAATGGAAATGCCTGCGACGGTGACGGTAAGAGTCGGGGTCGGTGTACCGGTTATCGTAAGGGTTCATCATTGGCAGCTATTTGATTTCTGCTTACTGGCTTAGCTAGGGTTTATTCGATTTTCTTCTAATTTTTAGGGACAAGGGAATGAGAAGAAGACTGAAATTTTTATTTATTTATCAGATCGCGGGAAATAATAACTTTTTTTCTCAGTATTTACTTTACTCCTCCGATTAGTTTACTTTTTAAAGCGACCGCTTTTGCCTTTTGGTTTGTAAACTAGTGTGTGTTTGCAGCGGTGTCAAGAAATTTTGATATTTTTTAAAAATTATTTTTATTTTTATATATTACATTAAAAATAAAATAAAATAAAAAATATTTTAATATATTTTAAATAAAAAAATTAAAAAACTAATTTTTATTATTATCACAAACACTCTTTACAAGTCGATTCAACAATAATCGCTCAGATGAATAATAAGTCTTATCCTGATAAAGATTGTTATTGTTTGAGAATATTTTGTTATTGTGACACCTCTACTCAATTTTTTTATTGTTTAGGAATATATTAATCATCCTTCCATCGTGTTTCTAAAAAGTTTTGATTTTTTTAATTTTTAAATTATTTTAATATACTAATAGAAAAAATAAATTTTAAATAATTAAAAAAATATTTTTATTTATATTTAAATAAAAAACACTTTAGAAACAACCTATATCGTATTCTTAAACAGACCCTTAATTATTTTTAACATAATTTTTTAATGTGATGTGTGTGTATAGATAAACAACATCTATCATACTTTCAAATATATACACACATATCATATTAAAAAATTATATAAAGAATAACAAAAAGTCTGTTTAAAAGCGAAATAGATATTGCATTTTGTTTTTTGTTATATAAAATTTCAGAGCGATTTATTAAACCAAATTTTTTTATGTGTTGACTGTAAATCTGCAAAAGAAATTTTCCAAAAAAATGTTTAGAATTTAGTTACAAAATAAATTTTTGCGCGATGACAAGCTATTTTAAATATTTTTTTACTTTGATATTAAATATATAAAAGGAGATACAAATTTTATTCTTGACTTTCTAACTTGAAAATTCCTTTAAAACAAGTTAGGGCAATAAATCTATATAACTTACAGTATGCTTTCTAGTTTATCTTTATAAATTATGGATTTTGTTTTTTATAAAACTAATTCTATTTCTGCTTTCTCTACCTCTAAAACTTCTGAAAGTAGAAAGATTGTACAAAGTGAAGAAATAACGATTGAGGATTTTACAAAAAAAATATTGATGATTGAAAAATTTTAAAAAATTTTAAAACACATATTTATTAAAACTTTAAATTTGATCTTATACACACACACACACACCATATTAAGAAACTTTGTAAAGAATAATTAAGGGTCTATTTAAGAGCGTGACAGATGCTCCTTTTACATTCATTAAACACATATGATGATGTCTTTAAAAATCAAATTAACTTGGTAACAAGGTTTATATTTTTGATAATCAATTAACTTTTAGTTTTGAAAATCTAATCCATTCTTCCTAGCTAAGGTGGTTAGAGGTAAGTGGCTGATACCTGTAAAAAATTTTTTTTTGGTAAATTTGAGGATTCTTTGATTAAGCCAATGATTTTTTGAAAGAAAATATAATAATATAATAGAGAGATACTCTAAAAATAAATATGCAATAGAGAATGAAGATTATAAACTTAGCTAGTGGAAGTTATATTGATTCCTTTTACAACCGTCGAGGTCTCTTTCTTCATAGAAAGGAAAATGATTAGTGAATTAGTAAAATATCTCTAATTCATTAGGATAAAATACCTCTAGTTTCTTAAAATAAAATATATCTTATTTCTTATAATAAAATATTTTTGACTTATGATTCCATCAAGAAATCCAAAAAATTTTTAGAGTAAAAAGAGCATAAACTTAGTGTGACCTACTAATACCTAAAGTTTAGCATTTCACCGAGCCCTAAGATGACGAGTCACAACCGCCTTTTAATCATTTTTTTGAAGGGTAGTTTCAGAAAAAAAACATTAAACATTCATTTATCAATATGCTTACCTAGATGGAAATGGAATGAAGGACAATACTAATAGAGTTTCTTTTTTTGAGTAAAGTAATCAAGTAAATAAAAATAATAATTCAGGGTTCACATCAAGAAATTTTATAAAATACTAGGACAAATATATGATTAATCTTTCTAGAATTTGTTGAGCTATTTTTAAATGATATTCATGTGCAGAGAAATTTTGTTTTATGTATCTAAAGAAGAAATTTAGTATACATGAAAATCAGTTGTAGAATTCCTTTACATTAGAAAAAATTACACAAAACCTCTCACGATTTGATTGTGTTTTTACTTTGTTGTTGTGCATTGAAAAATTACACTTTATACCCCAGGTCAAACAAAAAATTTAAAAATAATTAAAAGATAAAATTACCATTATATATAATATATGAAAAGAAATAAACTCACACTTAATACTCTCTCTCTTATCCTAATATGTCTCTCTTAATTTTAATTTCATATCTCTCCTAATTTTCATTTCAAATCAAGGGTTAAGTGACAAGCATGAATGGAGTTTTTAGAAAAAGGGGATGTTTAACTTTTCAAAATAGCTCCTCTTTTTTCAAATGCAATCAAAGTGTAAAAAACCCTCGAAATTTATTAGTCATCCAGTTCTTAGTAACACTATCATCTAAGAAACCACCTTTTCTTCTGTGAACAAGGAGAGTCCATAATCTACAAATCTAAACTCCCACCCACCAAACATCCCTCCTACTTCAGAAAAATTAATGTGATACAATGTACTGATGAAACCACAGTTGTCAAAGAAGCCAAATTGGTATGAGAAACCACAATTGTCTGCTTCAACAAACCAAGAAGTAGATGAGAGAACAAAGGTGATGACCATGTGGAAGAACATGCCGTTATTGTCATCATACTGTTATTATGGGGTTTTTGGTAATTTTACTTTTGTTTTAAAATTATGTTTTTTCTTTCATGGTTGAAGCCTTGTCTTTAATTACTGATTTTATTTTAGTGGATTGGAGATTAAAAACTTGTGGCCCCATGAAGATAAAGTGTTTGGATTCTTGAATTAGTTAGTTAACTGTCGCTAGGTATTTTGAACAATTATTGGAAGCCTCTCTCAAATAGCAGATGATACAATTGAAGTTTATATATCTAAAATTCACTCAATAACACTTAGAATATATAAAGATGTTTAAGTGTAATGGATATTAAAATTTATATTCTTATGTAAAAATATGAAGATTTTAATGCATGAATAATAGTATGAGTTATCGTACGTGTGCGGCGTCACGGAGAAAACATCGACCCTCATATTTTATCTTATCTATCTATCTAACAAATGTGAGGAGAAAAGAAATTCTTATTTTTTATTAGTGAAAAATAGAATGGGAGTCACCACCTAATATTTTGGTTATTAGGAACCTTAACTAGTCTCAGAGATTGGGTACGAAGACTGGTTGCGTAAAGAGAAGGTATTAGTACCTCAAATATGCCTTACCTAAGATAAGCTGTATTGTTTTATTGTCTGATAAAATCTAAGGTCTTGTCATGTTTTCTAGTTGTTGATCTGTCTATGGTTTAAGAAAAGTCATTTTCAGTAAAGAGATCCTTATCTTATCGGGTAAAAACTAACCATTCTAACGTCAACAAAATAATTTAATATCCAGAATACGTCTTACATATAAGGTCATAACCCCAGATACTAAAAGAAAAAATAATTTTTTTAGAATTTTTGAAATATTGGCTTAATTCTCGTGACTTTAATAAACTAGTTATTAAAAGAAAAATACATGTCAATACATCTCGTGACTTTAATAAACTGGTTATTAAAAGCAAAATACATGTCAAGACATATATTTGAAATTTTCTTTGTTGTATGAAAATATAATATGATTTTTTTAAATTTTTTGAGAGACTTGGCAGTAAGCATGAAAACAAAACATTTTTTTAATGTTTTGAAAAAAATCAGGTATTTTAATACTACATTTATATCTTTACAGTATAAAAATACAAACCAATATTGATCAAAATACAGTAAAATATTTGTGAAAAATCACAAATTTTTAAAAATATTTTTGAAGAATTTTTTTTAGGCTGGGCCCAACCTGGCCCATGTGGTTAGGCTGAACCTAGCCACCCCGTGTGCATATACAAAATATTATAAAAAATCAATATAAAAAAATTTATTCTATATAAAATTAAGAAAAAATCACAAATAAATCATACATATCTTATTTAAAAACAAACTCACCCAATATCATTACAAAATCATCACAAACTAATTAAAACATGAATTCAAAATTTATTTAAAAAAATATCAACTAATGCATTATTTGAAGAAACAAATTAATTGTTTTTAAGAGAATCATGTTAGGTACTGCCGGGTTTAATAGGCTAGGACTAGCGCGTGGCCCAATTAAGCAATGACTTGCGCATCATTTTCCTTATGCATCGAGAAAAAAATTGAAGTGTCATCTGTTAATCCTTAAAATCTGGCCATTATGGTAACAAAAAAAACAAGGTCCTTTGTTTTTTACTCAAAAACATATTTTCAACCCATTTGTGGCTAAAAACACCTAGGAAACACCCTATATGCCTTGTTAAACCAATCAATGGCCACACAAACGTAAAAAAGCCGCCTAAAAACCAGAAATCTACCTGAAATAAAAAAAAATTTCAAATTCAGATATGATTTTTAGTTGTTTTCAAGATAACAAAACACCTAATATTAACTCTCATCATCCTATGTACTATTTAACACAAAAAAATAATAGTTTTGGTAGTGAGATTCCTCATCAATAGACACTTTCTTTCTTTAAAGCGGAATTTAGCGATCTCATCTCTCTCCTCCAACCAAAAAAGGATTGAAAAAGAGTAAATTATCAAAATTAAATTTTATAAAATTCAAGGGACCAATCACCTAATAGCTAAAAAATATAGGGGACTTAAATGAACTTTTGACATAAATTTTCAATTTGCCACCCATGTTACCCATTTTTTTTCACTTCAATCCTCTTTTTCAATTCAACCCTTCCTTACAAAAAAAATGAAATTGGCCTCTATTTTGGTTTTAAGAGGGCTTAATTGTGCAGAAAAAAGAGGTTTGAGGATCAAATTGAAGATTTTAAAAAATTACACTATTGTAGTTCGGATGAATAATGTTTTTGTGAACAGTAAAAACACCACACATTTTAGCTTCATATAATAATAATAATAATAATAATTAAGTTTTTATTTGACTTAGTTGAGTTACAATTCATCAAAATGAATGCATTTGATTAAAATGCCTGCTATTTTCATGTTTGTTATTCTATATTAAAATAGAAACTGAATCCGTCAAAAGATGAGAGAGAGAAGTGAGTCCATGCATAGTGTGTTTATTTAATTAATTGAATCCTTCTACTATTAATAAGATTTCACATTTCAAATTTTTATTATTTTAATATGTAATTTTTTTATGGTTAAGCTACGAGAGAAAATTTTATTTTTTTATTTATAATTATTAATTATTTTTATATATTTGGATTAAAAAACTCAAAACATGAGTTATTGTGCATCGCTTGATTTTACAATTTAACTTTAGTTAATCAAAGTTAATAAAAAAAATCATCATCTGAATATATAATAAAAAAATAACACCGCGTAAAAATTCTTTTCTACTATATTAAACCAAATTAATCAAATTAACTCTAAATTAACTCTAAATTAACTCTGACTTAGCCCTGAGCTATCTCAATTTCTTAACTTCACTTGGCCTTTAATTATTGTAATAACTTTTTTTAAGTTTATTAATATATTTTATCACCATCTATTATATTAAAATCGTGTTTCCAATACTTGACATCAAGGATATTAAGATAAGTTATTGTTTAAAAAACAATTATTCCATTTAAGTAAAGTGCGAAAAAAAAGGTTGTTTTTTAATTAGGTAACAAAGATTTAACTAAAAGTAAACCTTTTTTAACCTTACTCCACATTATTTTTTTATTAATTCTATTTTTTTTATCTTTTTATAAGATTAAATTTTTTTTTTTAAAATAAAATATATCAATTCATACTTTTTTTTATTATATGAAACACTTCGCTGATGTTGTATTTTTCTTTTTGCAATGGTAAAGAAATTGTTTTGACATGTAAATGAGTGTGGGCATGACACTAGTCTAAAAGAAATCATCATCATTTTAGTAATTAGTCTATCTAAGATTTAGTATAGAATGAGTTTTCAATTAAATTAGATAAAAATTGATTTAATCAATCTAAGATTTAGTATAGAATGAGTTTTAAATTAAATTAGATAAGACTTGATTTAACTTATTAAAATTTTATTTTTAAATTGATATTATTTTAATTTTTTATCATTTTAAATTGATTCATTCAATCCGTGAAGTAGGTTATATAAGATTTTATAAATATGTACCTCATTATTGTGTGGTTAAATTTTCACAAATCTCTTTATAAACTTTGTAGGCACCTAATAGCTACTTCCTGGAGTTATGTCTTGTCTGATGATAACAAAAGCTTCTAGTTTAAAATGTAAAGAGGAAAAAGGGCTTGAAGAATAGAGAATAAGAAAAGCAAGTTTTTTTTTTTTTTAATTAAAGAGGCTTCTCCTTCAAGGTCTACCCTCCCAAGGTTCTGCCTTACAACATTACACATAGCCTCTATTTATACTATTTTGGAGGCTTTGCTTACATCATTCCTTACATCAGAAAGCACTACAGCACACTTAATAATGCACAAGTTATCCTGATCTGGAGAGAGATTATAGTATGACAGGTTATTGTGATCACAAATAGTTTGAACTTGTAGGGTCAGCATATAGTCATCGTCTATAATCATTTCCATCTCATATGGTTTTAGGAGCTTTGGTATTCCTAAAATTATTTGCTTGAGTTTTTTATTTTTGTACTACATCTGCAAGTTATGAAGATGAGCAGAATATCGAAGGTTATGCAGATCATAATCAATTTCTTCATCAGGATTTATTCTTTTAGGCCACATTTCATTAGGAATAATGTTATTATTAAGGCATACAGTTTTTTGCAAGGTCCTGATGTTCAAAAGGTTATCTAAAGGGTTTTTATACAAGGAGTATAGATGAGTTTTGTATACTATAGCCTGTGGAAAACTCATAATTAGATTGTCAGCTAAAGCTTTGAAAGGCCTATAGAATATAAAAATAAAGAACAGATGGACAAAAGCTTATTTAACAGATTTATTATGAAGTGTACTGCGGTGTACTTTAATCCAGTAGGTTTGTGCATGGGGCCATTTAGATTTTTCCTGTTGGAGAAGAAAGATCCATTGTGTGGGTTGTAGAACTAAGTGAGGAAGTTTAGAGTATAGTTCCACGAGTTTGCCGGCCAAGATGTCCTAAGGAATTTGAAAAAAAAAATCATTAGGAAACTCAACAGCAATATGGTACAGGTGACAGAAATACCATAAGAAAAAGTAGAGTTCTTTGGGGAACAATCCAATAGCTTTAAAGGTGAAGAGGAGAATGAAAGGATATTTGGGATGGATACTTAGTCTTTGAAAACAAAGGGAAGACATATCATAGTTGAGAAAAAGATAGTCTTGAAGGCTAAATAGTTTTTCTTTTACCTGAAGGTCAAGAGTGTGGTTAAGAACCATTTCTTAGGCAAGGGGAGGTAAGTCATTTATAAGGAAGTCTTGTTCAGGTGGAGGAGGATAGGAAGAGGAAACCATAAGAATCAAGGGAAGGAGTAGTGTTTGTGATTTAGGTGGTCTGGTGAGCATGTATGGGATCAAGTTCTTGTTTTCTTTTATATGCTCGACTGTGAAGGTATATTTGGAAAACTACTCAATTAATCTTCGAAGCTGTGGATGAGGAAACATCTTGTGCTTGAACTGTAACATTTTTGGAAAGAAGAGTTCATGACAACTATAAAGTGATAAGTTGCCATATGAAATTTAAATTTTTAGATGCCATACTTTACAGCTAAGATTTCCTTGAAAGTGGAGTGGTAATAGGTTTTTGACTCCTTGAATGACCCATTTTTATAGCCATATATGTGCTGGTGGCCATCTTTGTCTTTTAGGAGGACTGTATTTACAATACTTGTCACCAGCATTAGTTTGGAGTTTGCATTGTTCTGTTAATGGAATGATTAGAGCAGGTAAATTTTTTGTGGCTGTCTTTAATTGTCTGACTGCTTGAGTTTGTTTTTCTATTCAAGTGTTTGCATCTTTTTTTAGCATGAGTTGAAGTAGCCTCGTTATTTGTGCAACTCTAGAGATAAAATTTCTCAGATATTGGATAATTCCTAAAAACTATTGGACTTGCTTTCTTGTGAGGGGGCCATCTAAAAACTTTTGGAGTTCTTCAACTATATGGTTGCCAGGTGTATAAACACTATCTGCAAAGATCATGCCAAGAAGTTCGATTTCCTTTTAATAAATAAGCATCTTGCCTTCAGAAAGCATGATACCATAATGGTGAACAATATCTACAAATTGCTTTAACAAAGTAGTATGTGACTCCTCATCTTTAGAGAAAAGTAACACATCATCAATGTAGATTAAAACTAATCGAATCATAAGTTCAAATACTATAATCATGGCTTTTTGAAATAATAAGGGTATCACTTTAAGACCAAAAAGCTTAACTTGCCATTGATAATGATGGTTTGATATGTAGAAACCTGTTTTTTACCAGTCATCAAGATGGATGCCAAGTTGCCAAAATCCAGCCTTGAGATCAAACTTAGAGAAAACTTTAGCAATGTGAAAGTATGAGAATAATGTCATGGTGTTTGGCAAAGGAAACTTATCATCTTACAGGAAATGATTCAAGGGTTGATAATTAATTACCAACCTGAGCTTGCCTTATTTTTTTAGACCTTTTATTAATATAAAAGGTTTCACAAGACCATTGTGAGTCTGTAGGTTCAATGAGACCTTAGGCATATAACTAGGCACATTCATCTTGAGTTAACATCTTGTGCTCAAGATTCATTCCTGAATGATTGGCTTTCATGGAATTGATGTCCTCATTAAGCTTGAAAGGAAGCTTAATAAAAGAATTATGGATTTTGCCATAATGGATGAGAACATTTAGCACGAAATTCTTGGCGAGAATTTGAACATGAATGTTGCATAATTTAGGTTTGAAAAGTGTAGTGGTTTCTGTGATAGAGTGTTGGATTTCATAGACTGAAGGGATAATTGTATATGGGAGAAAATGGGTTTTATACTGAATACCATAAAGAAGGATTCTGAACTTGAATTTGAAATAAACAGCAAACCTAATAACAAAATCTTTTTCAAGTAAATGAGAACCAAAGATATGGGTTTTGACTGAACATTAGGGCATAATTTATATGGTAATAGGCCTTTTTAGTTTTGAATTGGGTATAGAATACTTGATTATCTGCAGCTCGAAAATATTCTTTATGTAGAACCGAACAAGGAAGTGGTTAATAATGGTTTTATAGACTCCTGTGTCAAATAAGGTTATGGCTTTAATGGGCTTAGCATATGTGGAGATAAGAATGGTAATAGGGGCTAAAGGTATTGGATGCGAAGGGGTAATGGAAGGTTAGGCTTGGCAAAGTTCATAGATCTCATCATTAGAACTTTCATCTGCAGCAGCAGCTATGGTATCAGAAGTGATCTCATCTATGAGCGAGAATAAGGATTCAACTTCATCATCATTAGGATTGCACTTTGTATTTTGGGCTAAAAAATCAATTAACTTCAATAACTAGGTCTTCTTTTGTAGACAGGTCTTTGTAAAGTGACCTTTGCACTTACAAATGAAACATCTATTGGAGTTGGGAGTGAAATGCATAAGGTGTTTAGTGTGGTCGCATCTTAAGAACTTCTAGTTCTTCTTACGACCAATAAAAAAAGATCTATGGATTTTCTTGAAATGCCCTTTTAATATAACAATTGCAATCAGCATTATCTGAACATTTAATCAACAAATCTGGTCATTTGCAAGCATGGAGCATAGTTTTATCAAGCTGTAATATCTTGGTGAAATATTTGTGTTGATCACACATTTTGTTAAGTGCTTCCAATACCTAATAAAATATGATGGCAAGAGATTAGTTGTCAATTAACTTTTTTCTGGTTTTGAATAATTTGAAAGTTTCATCTGCCAAATCTCTAGGTATGGATGCCAAAAAAGAATGCTTGAGGCTTGGAACATCAAGACCAAAGAGAATATGGTATTATCGACACATTTCTTTAAAATATCTTTTAAGATCAAATCTTAAATATGAACAACAATTTATTTTGAAGTACTCATACCGTGCTATTTCTTTGTCATCTATAGCTTCTCTAGGGAATTCATAATGGAGCTAGCCCAAAGCTTCAGAAAGAGATGCATTGTTCACAAATTACATTTGCCTGTAATCACCTAAAGGATGAAACCAGTCCCATAAGGTGTTAGAGAACTTTGTAGAGAATTTTTGTAATGTATCCCTGAGGGTTGCGCCATCCTTGAGCATATAACTAGTTAGCCATGAATGAAATTCAAGGATTCTGTCTTGCCATTTTACTCGTAAGATATCATCTAGAGTAAAATAACCACTTGTACTTGGAGAATGGATATGAGGTTGATAATGTTGAGGATTGAGATTTACTTCATCATCATTGCTAACTAGTTCATCCACACTAACTCTTATGGTAGAGGTCGGCGTAGGCTCTTGCCGAGTCCATGATGATTGGGGAGTTGATGTTTGTGATAGAGGAGGATAAGCCATCAGTAATGCTGGCATATAACAAATGTTAGAAGAATCATCCTAAGTGAAAGATTCTTTAGAAGTTACAAAAGTTTCATCATTAAGAGTCTCTTCTTCATATGTATTGTCAAGAGATTCATTGATAAATATTTTAGGAATAGTCTGGTGGGAATAGGTAGTAAGACAAAACTGGATATTGTTAGAAAATTGGTTTGACTGGATCATAAGTTGATAAGGGTCTTAGGAGTTTTGAAAAAGATTATTAGGTTCATTCTTTATAAATTTAAAAGCATTAGATGATGAAGAGATGATAAGGGCTGGTGATCTGAGTTTTTTAAAAGTGGTTGATACTAGAGTTTTTCTTTGATCTCTTTTGGAGAGAGGTTTGAAAAGTTTTTCTGTGTCTGGGTTTTCAAATAGTTGAGGTATGATAAGTGGAGGTTATGGTTTGTAGGAAGGGGAATGTTTAGCCTAATAAGGGTTTGGATAATAGAAGGTCATCCTGGTCTGTAAAGGTTCAGGAAATGGTAAAGACTTAGATGTGGATTTGGGTAATTCAGCCTGAAGAGACTTAAGTTGGGTTTTAAGAGACATGATCTCGTGTTTCTTCTGAGGGTCTATATATCTGCCATTGGAAGCTTAAATGAGTAAATACTCTTAGATGGTAGAGATCCTTTGTTAAATCTCAACACACATTTATTCGAGATGAAGAATTCAAGAGTCAATTGAAATTATCATCCTTTTTAGATTAGTTTGTACCAAGTCAACCTTAGATACAATTCGATAAAAAAACAGAATTTTAGGCAATGGCATTTTGACTTTGCTAATTGAGAACTGCTTCGGCTTGGATGACTTATCTAGGACGGCCATCAACATCTACGCCTTGAGATTTGTGAACTTGTGGAAGAGTGTGAACCCTGTCTTTGACTTGCTCTGGTAAAGCAGGAAAATCATCATCATAAGGTCTTGTAAGTTGGTACATGGAGATTGTGGGAACTTGTTCTGGATTTACCTAAGAGGAAGGAGTATATTTGACAAGATAGTTAAATTTTCCAGAGGGTTGTACCAGAGTGTTAACTGTCCTATCTCCTTGATTGTAGCTGTCTTTCAATTTCTTACTGGAAGATTTCCTTTTTTGCTTGGGGGAGTTATCTTTTATGTCTAGATTACGACAACTGTTATAATTATAAGTGTCCTAAAAAACATGGTTGATCTGAGCAAAAGAATAGACAATGAGACCATCCTTAGATAAGGATTATACAGGTACTAAGAGAGGATCTTGAGCTAGTTGCATCATCGAGATGGAGGAGAAAAAGATTCCTAGTGGAGAAGTGGATGATTCTCCCTTCTTGAAGATAATTTCAAGAGTACCATTAGTTTTTTTTTTTTTGTGAACTTAGGTTCTATGGATTGTATAAGAATAGAGCTTTGAAACAAATTTTTCATAATTGGAATCCAAGAAGAGGGGAGTAACTTTTGTAAGTTCTCTTTCGGGATTTGTCATAGGACATGAGTATAGGTGGCTCTTTGTTTGGTATCAATAGTAATAAGCAAAGCATCATTTGTAACATGAAATACTAAATTAAAGGCATGATTTTGGACCCTATAAGCCATTTGATAAAGAAGAGTGACTTGATAGGTGTCTAAAACTTGATCAATACCAGTAATCTGTAGTTGGACTTTCAAAAAATGATGGAGTTGAGGGTCATCCAAAGTCATATTGAAGTTGGGATAGAAAGTAACAACTACTGTATCGCAATTGAGTGTGGTTTCAAGAGATCCAATGCATGCATGTTGATACTCTAGATATCTAGTATCTAGAAGAGCTAATCTTGCTGCATCAAGCCTTTACAGCTATGATAAAACAATACTAGTCTTATAGCATCAAAATGAATATATGTATAGCCTTGAGGAATCCATTGGCTTGGAAATTCAGATGGAATTTCAAAAGTAACAAACTGCTGGTGAGAAGTAGCATGAATTTTATGTTGGTCAAAAGAGAAAACCTGAACATATTCTTTTGCCATAGGAAAGGATTGTTTGATGAGAGTTTTAATACGGAGGATAACAGAAAAAGATTTCTTTGTGTATTATCTTAAGAGGTTAACCTCGTAGAGATAGTCAAGTTTAGTAGATGTAGACTGGCAAATGAAAAGGAAAGAGGGAAGATGAAAAGAGAAAAAAAAAGTAAAAAAAAAAAGGAGAAGAAGATGAGGATGGAGAAGAAAAGGTCATGGTCACCCACAAACCAGAGGAGGTAAGGATCGACAAGGAGGAGGAAGATCATTAAATGGAAATCTAGCATTTTTTTGCACGATACTAAATACTATTAAATAAGATTGATGAGATAACATTATTATCCATATTTATAGCTTCAAAGTCCCATTTCATGTCTTCTCAGGCTCTCTCTATACAACCAGGCAAAAAAGGAAAAAAAAGAGAAAAAGAAGAAGCTTTGAGCCTTTGAAAAAAGGTTCTATGCAAAGTGGTCTGGCTCTATGAAGTTCTAAGTATTTTAACGAAACAATTAGGTAAATGTTAAACTGCTTCTTAATTGTATACATAATATCCATTTGTGCACAATACATTAACATATAATCTTCACTTCAACTTGCCTGAAAAGCATGCAAGGTCGAAAAACTTCTTTTCAGAGTTGCGGATGACATCAGGTCTTTGGGGACAGGATGAAACCGGCTCTATCCCATGCTGACCGTCCATGATCTTCTTGCTTTCATGAATAATACTAACCTCACAGTAGTCTGGAGCATTCTTCTTCACAAATTCTCCTTTCGCCAACTTTTTCCTTAGTAGCCTGCAAGGATGGAAGTGGAATCCTTAAATGAATTGTTGATAATTAAGGTCTGCGAGTATGTGACAGTGTCACGTAGAGTTGTACTTATCAATTGGTTTAGTTATTAGCATAGATTGTTTTTGCTGATTATGCCTTGTTGATTTAACCTTGAAGAGTTCTCTTTCGTCACTACAATGAACCAACTTTCTCTGTCCGTCTAGATTGTTCAAATCTCAGAAAACACAAGAAATATGTCACGGGGGGCTGCGTAGAAAACAAGAATCTGTACCTTGAGCGAGGCAAGCGTTTAGTTCCCATGACAAGGTGTCTAATGTTGAGAACGGGAATGAGCTCTAGAATAGCTTTGGCAGTGGAATTGCTCTCCAGGAGCATTGTATCCACTGTCACCTGTCACATGAAAGAAGTTCTGATCATATCAATGCTTTTGGTGCATGAATGATGTGTCACTGAGTAGCATCATAGAGTTGCCATTAAATATCTGCACCTTGGCATCGGCACACAGGCTAATGTATTTTTGCAAATGGTTTCTTCTTCTGTTATTCTCGTCATTAATGTAAAATCTCATCTGATCTTGGCTCAATTGGCTCCTAGATAGTCTTCCAACTGTCAACAAGCAATTAGAAATGCTTAAAGCACTGCAAAATAGTACTCAAACCTGCCCTGTTCTACAGTACAGGGGAGTGGCAAGTGAGAGAATCACCCTGCTTGTTCATCCAGTGCATTATTTATGGTCATTATAGCCAGCACAGCCTAGCAGCTTAATGATATCTAATTATTCAAATAATCAATGCATTAAGGGAAAATAAATCCTGTTAAGTGTTAATTAACACAGCTTTCAATGGCTTCTTCTTAATCGGATAGCAATACGATAGTCCACACAATATTGCCAAAGGCTGATTTGCATAATCAAATTTCCCCTATATTAATTCTGGCCAAAAGTATATTCAAGTCATCTTCATAAGTGTTCAATTGCATAAAAAGGATTACCAAATGGGGACTCAATAATTCCAAAGCCTTGATTTAAAAAATCAGAACAATATCCCTATCACTCAGTTATGCTAGCTAGCATTATCAATACAGAGTAACCTGTCGAGCTGCAGATATTCATAATTTTAGTTGATCAGATGTGTTGTTACACCATGTCACTGGCAGAAGCATAACATCTTTCCTTCCTCAGAACAGCAAGAATTTAATCCGTCTAAACTTGATGATGGATTCTATCAGAAGTAGAGCACAAAGTTTTACCTGGTGTAGGAATATATGTCAGAGGAGGAAAAACATGGACTAGAAAAACTTGAGCTCCAGGTAAAACAGCATGATCTAGAGCCCACTTCAGTACATCTGTGTCATTTTTACCAACAGCTACATAAACATCATGACTGACTCCATCTATGCTGTTAGTAATAGTCTTGATATCTTCTCCTATCTCCACAATTTCGGGCGACATGATTCGCGCACCGCACCGCATTGAACTCGCCGGCACATATTTCTCTTCTTCCATCTATTCCTTTACGCTTTGTATTATTACACGAGCATAGATTAGAGAGAAATAAACGACATAAATTGTGTGCCAGAGATAGGTGGTCTTTGTAGAGCGAAGATATCAAGATTTTTGTGCTAGTTAAATATTGGCAGTTCAAAAGGAAGTGGTCGTTGCTCTCAAGGCCACAAAATAAAAGGAAGACAAGAAAAGCAGATTCTTTTTTGTCAAGCTTTGTAGGCTATTGGATATGTCACATGAGACCAATGCTCTTTCCTTAAGAGCCCTTTAAAGTTTTTAGAGCAAAAAAAACCTTTTGCTTTCCCCACCTCCATAATCTAGTCATTAGGATTAGCCTTGCTCTGGGAAGATATCATCTAGGGTGTCATCCTCACGTTTGAAATAACTATAGTCTTTGTTTGACCTATTGTTAGGCTCATAATGAACCTCAGATTGCAATCAACGAAGAATTTCACATGAATATTGAGGTCTTATTACAAGTTTCGTAATTAATTGATCTGCTTTTTTCTGCTTTTGATTTTAAAATATAGAATGAAAGAAAAATAACTTTTTGTTCCAACCCTGTACAAAGATGATTCAGAGCATTCCATTGATTGTCTCGTATTGGAAAAAGGGGTTAGGTGTCTATTTCTCTTTGCAGCTTTCAGTCTGGCAGAAATGTCCATTTCCATAGGTGCTGCACAGCTCAGCCATCTTATTAGCATGATATAGTTTATGTAGAAAATTTGATAAGGGAATTTTTAGTATGTGTATTTTTTTATTATTCATGCTTGATTTTGAAATATTTTAGATGTGTTGTATAAGATAATTAAAATTTTGGATTTTTTTTGAACTATTAACTTTGTAGAAAATTAATGTGTTTTTAGATATTAAGTTATTGATTAGACAAAATCTTGAAAGTTTTTAGATATTAAGTTATTGATTAGACAGAATCTTGAAATAAAACCAAACATTAATTTATTGTGTGCTACAAAAAAAGCTATATAACTCAGTTCTAGATGTTCGTCATTATTTTCAAATATTTGAGATAAAAATCTACAAAACATATGAAAGATATATAACTCAGTTTTGCTATTTCGAAACCTAAAAAGCAAGTTGAAAAATAGGGATTGAATTAGACCTAAACTTCTTGTACTCTAAATACTGTCTTGGTTTATAGCCCTTATCTAAAGTTTTAGAGGTCCAAAAATTTCAAGATCGGTGTCATTGGAAAGAAGATTCGATTTTCTATCATTTTTCCAAAAATAGCAATATTTGAAGGGCCCGCAATGTCTGGGTAGGAAGGAATTCGAATAAAAAAAGGAAACTATCTTCATTTCAGCGAGGATAAAAGGATCACAATATAAAAAAAGAAGAAGAGGGGTCTGTAAGGGATAGATGCATACATAAAGAGACTCTAAAATAGACTAAAGAGAGGAGAAGAGGCAGCAAAAAGAGAAATGAAAAACAGAGGCAAAAACAGAGAAGATTTAGAGGACTCTTATCTATTCCACTGTCATTCTCTACTTTTGAGTAACGTTCATCGTATCAAGTTTGTTTCTCTTTAATTTAAATATGGAGTAAACTTTTATTCTGAAATTTTTTATGTAACCTTACTATGAATATGTGAACAATTTCTTCGATTAAATTATTACATTAAGTTGCTGAGTATTTTATTCTATTTGTAATGCTTGTGTATGTTTTGCTAACATCTGCATAATTTAGAATTCAATTTGAGACTGAGAAGTGATAATTGTTTAAGCTATTATTTAAAATACCGTAAGAAATCTATGGGATAGAGATATCCTAGGAACTTTTATAATCGTTACAAGTTTTACAATACTTAATAAATTTCGACAAGTTCAGAATTTTTGTAGAGTATATGAAATTTACTTGTCGAAATAATTCATTGATACTCGAGAGAAATTAATGTTTAAATTAGAAAAACCTGATTACCAATGCTAGGAGTAGTTAATTTAATTGAAAAAGTTCACATAGAAATAGTTGCAATAAGTCAAAAATCCTATAATCAGTACAATTGAATTCATTAATATTTAAGTAATTGGTTGTTTTTTTTTAATCATTAGTTTTTGTTTCTTAAATTATCTCATTCGATTCCTCAAATAGATCATAATTTAAAGACTTTGCTAATTAATAGTAATTTTTACAAATCCTCGTGGGACGATACTCTACTCATCACATTATTACTTATTATGATTCGTACACTTGCGAAATTAATCAATAAGTTTTTGGTGTCGTTGCTGGGGATTTTAGATAAAATTACTAATAATATCAATATAAATTAAATTTGATCTAATTTGATTACTTTTTGCCTTCAACTCTTTTGATGTGTTGTCTAGTGTATGAGAAGCAACAAAAACTAGATGTTGCTGCCTTATAATCCTAAGATTGAGAGAACTGCGAAGGGATTAAGAAAGAAAATGTGAGAGACTCAAAATAGTTCAGACATCATGGCAGACAATGAAAATCCTAAGCAAGACACACAAGCATTGAGTGATTTTGCTCTCTCATTGGTAACAGGAAACCAAGGATTGAGACCAATAATTTTGAGATCAAACCAGCAATATTACAAATGACTTAGACCTCAATTCAATTTTATAGGTTGTCAAGTGATGATCTTAACACCATATTGCAAGTTTCTTGGAAATTTGTGACATATTTAAGCATAATGTCATTATTAATGATGCCATTTGCCTCAAATTATTTCCATTTTCTTTGCGAGATAGAGCGAGGAACTGGTTAAACTCCACGCTTGCAGGCTCAGTTATCAACTATCACAATCTGAATCCCATGTCCATGACTAGCAACGCAAGAGTGGTGTTGAAAGGACACCCCACCTACACTAAGCCTCAAAATGAACATATCAAAAGAACAAGTTATTTAAAAATACGCAGCATTTCATAATTTTGAGAAATATTATATTATTCAAAACTAATGAAACCAAATGATAGTTCAAAATTTTTCATTGGTAATTAAAACAAAAATAATAATCCATAATACTCATTACATTGTCAAAAATCCAAACTTAAATAAAATAGGATAATAGTGGAGTATCTAAGATATCGAGTCATAACTAAAAGGAAAGCCTTGCAAAACAAGCAAGGCATACCGACCAAAATTAAAGAAACAGGAACACTCAACAAGTCCACATGCTAACAGAAATTAAGAACATGAATAATATCAAGAATGAGGGGTGAGTTCAATCAACTCAGTGAGAGAATAATATTTAATATATATTTTAGATATTTTAGATATTAATAGTTTGCAAGTGATTTATCTTGATATACACACACATATACATATACATACTAAATATATTATCATAACGTAGTGAATACATGTCAGAGATCACATGACACCTAAAGGTGACCAAATGACACACAAAGGTGACCAGATGACACTCGAAGGTGACCACTATATGATGATTAGTCGCTAAAGGCTGATGTCTCTCTCACAAGCTAGGTATACAAAATACTATTGCACACAGGCTAACTACTCTCAGTTAACATAGAGTTACTGACAAGTTTTATACCAAGGCATAATAGATATTAGAAGAATCATCAAAGAAATTTATATCATATTGAATAGAATTTAGTTTGACAAAATACGAGTACAAATTCAAGAATAGATTAATACTCTAAAAAAAACAACATATTTAAATATTCAAGAGATTAACTAATTATACTCATCATATAATCAACATACATATTTATTTATATTATATGTATATTAAAGATTATTTCACTCACCCAAAAAATATAAAATTAAAAGGAATATCAGATGAAAGATCTAAAAAATCTATTAAGGATCCTTAGGAGTACTTACAATAAATATACAAAATATACTTAAAAAAAAATCAAAGTAACACAAATAAAATATTTCAATGTATAAAAGAAAACTAGGTTTAGTCTCCTAGGTTTAGGGACTAAAACAATAATTATCCAAAACAGGGACCAAAATGTATTTTTTTATAAAGTATAGGGACTAAAATGTAAATTCCTAAAATTAAAGGACCAAGACAAAAATATTCCAAACCAATTATCAAACTGAGATTCATCATCTTTAACCTATAATAACACTATTCAAAATCTCAAAATATATTTAGGGGTCAAATTGTAATGTTTTCAAATTTTAGGGACTAAACTAAAGTTTTCATAAATCAAGGACCAAAAAAAAATTTGATCATCTTCAACCTCAAGACCATTCTATCCTAATTTTCCAGTAAGGTTAAAATGAATTTCTCAACCCATAAAAATTAATTTATACAATTCAACTTACAAATCTTTATTTCTAACCATAATTATTAAACCTGGCTCGGGTTGGTTTCATGGGTCAACCTAAAAAAATTAAAAAAATATTTAAAATTTAATATTTCATATGAAAAAATTGAAAAAGAATCCATGTTGTAAAAAATAAAAAAAATTTAAAAAATAAAAATTATTTTACATTAAAAAAATATTTTATTATACTTTTAAGTTAAAGTATTTTTTAAAAAAAAAAACACATTATGACTTAGACTAATAAGCATAGGAGCAAATATGAAGCTAGCTAGGTCACATCAAAGGTGAGGAAGAAATACAATATATGCATCATGTCAGTTGTTTTTACAGAACCATCTCCTCACAAAGCTTATTTACCATCTCTGGCTTCATCACAAGCAACCAAACACTACACAAACCCAGAAATTGAAAACAACGTGTTGCCTGTTGCCTCTCCCTCTCCTGAAACTGTGAGTTTGATCCCTTTTAACCTTCAATTTCCTTTAAGTTACAGTCATTAATCGTCACTCCCCAACTCGATCAATGGGTGCTTATTAGTCTTCTTGAAACTCCCCAACTGTTGTAGCTTTCGATTAGGGGAGCCTCGAGCATCTAGTATATAACATTAAGGAGTATTCCTTCATGGAGTAGTCTACTCATAAAACAAGCATGTAAGCGAAGCAAGAAAAAGGCTTTCCATTTCAAATCTCTCATCTAGTCAACAATACACATTCTTTTATTCAACAATTACATCCCATGCCTGGAACAAGTTCACGGAGGAAGAGGGGTCGGGGGGGCACATAAAGGAGCTACACTTAAATCTAGGCTAGAAGGAAGAAATGGGAACCACAGTGCTAACCATCAACATCTCCAAACCCAGAATCCAGAACATAGATCGACTTGCAATCATCTCAAGTGGACCCAATTCCAAAGCACTGGGTCTCGTTCGGGTTTGCTCGAGTCTCTTAGGTCACAGGTCGACCAGATTTTGCTGGGTTGTTGCTTTGACCAGTCTTTTATTAAACCTGAACCGATCCAGCCACTAGGTCCACCGGGTCCCAAGTCGACCCATCGGGCCAGGTCGAGTTTAATAACTATGTTCCTAACAATATATTAATTAATCACCTAAAATCATACCCTTAATAATCATAAATCAATCTTAACAACATAAATTTCTAATCCTTATAAACCCTAATCTCTCTCTCTCTCTCTCTCTATGTTTTTTTAATCATTTCATAAACAATTAATAATTAAAAGTAATATGAGAGAGAATCACTTGCTATTTCCACCTTTCTTAAACCCAAAAACTCAAGATGAAAAACTAAAATCCTTATTTTGATAAGGGGAGGGTCACGGGCCATTAGTAGTAGTAGTAGTAGTAGTAGTAGTAGTAGTAGTAGTAGTAGTAGTAGTAGTAGTAGTAGTAGTAGTAGTAGTAGTAGTAGTAGTAGTAGTAGTAGTAGTAGTAGTAGTAATAATAATAATAATAATAAAGAAAGAGAAGAAGAAGAAGATGATGAGAACTTGGAGATGGAAAATTAATGTAAGGATTAAACAATAATAATAACAAATGTCAAGGTTAGAGGTTCCACTAATGGTATATCAAACAAGTATAGTATAAACTCTTATTATTGAATTGGAAACCACACACAAAGGAGGTTCCAATCAGATTATATATTGTTAACATGATTACATTAGTCATCTTATTCAATTAATGCTAATACTTGTAAATCTCGTCAAGCATTCATGATTATAACTTATGTTAACAACAAATCAAGTTCCTTTCATAGCTCAGGTGTCGGTTATACCATACATTATGGGCTATGAAAGTGCCAAACATTTGTTGTACCAAGTGTTATGTAACATAAATCAAGATTAGTCATTTAACAAGCAAAGTATTAAAGAGTGAACAAGATAGCAAATATAAAACATGTTAGTATCAAACATTAAAGTCCATATTAAGTTTACATTATACTTATTCTTACACCATTAGTGTAACCTTTTCACCTTGACATAATTAACTTAGCTAGACATAATGAAAGAAAGCAAAATAGATAAACAAAATAAGAACATAAAAGTTAACTAAGTAAAGGAAAGGAAATGAAAGGCATAAACTTAATATTAATGAAAACAAAGCATAAAAAATACAAAGAGAGAAAGGAAGAGCATGATCTTGATCTGGAAATCAAGATGCCTAAATGCATGGCAAATGCCTCCTTTTATAGGCCAAAAATGGGAACTATTGATTTGATGACTAATTGATAAGTGGGTGACCAACTTTTGACTTGGTGACAATCCTTATCTTCTCTTGTCTGCCCAAAACGTCATTGATAACGTCAAAATTGGAGCCAGTTGCAAACATGAAAGTTGTAGGCAATTGTCTCAGCTTTCTTGTGTAAACAATTCAGCTCATTTGGACTTCTAGAACTCCAGATATGGCCAAAATACCGAACAGTGCTCGGGCTGGAAGACAGATTCGGGCTTCTTTGTTGTTGCTACAATTTGGACTTGATAATGGCCTTTTTAGATCTTGGGCTCCATATGAAAGTTGTAGGCCTATGTCTTACCTTTCCATCCATATAAATTGGACCTAAATCTGAGATCTGTAGCTCCAGATATGGCCCAATTACCGAACAGTGTTCCGGTTTGGATTGCACTGACATCTCTTTTCTAAGTTTGGTCATCTCTTTATCCTTGCAATTTAAGTTCTTCAAGTCATCAATCAATCCTTTCATTTATGTGATAGGCCTGCATTAAAAATAGATATTTACCACAAATTATAGGTATCTTATCTTATTAGATACATTATTATAAAACATATTTTAGTTAAGGAGTTATTGATACTTCAAGTGCAAAATGATGATATAAAACCATGACAAAAATGCACTTTTAAGTACTAATCACTACTCTTAGTTAGCATAGAGTTACTGACAAGTTTTATACCAAGGCATAATAGATATTAGAAGAATCATCAAAGAAATTTATATCATATTGAATAGAATTTAGTTTGACAAAATACGAGTACAAATTCAAGAATAGATTAATACTCTAAAAAAAACAACATATTTAAATATTCAAGAGATTAACTAATCATACTCATCATATAATCAACATACATATTTATTTATATTATATGTATATTAAAGATTATTTCACTCACCCAAAAAATATAAAATTAAAAGGAATATCAGATGAAAGATCTAAAAAATCTATTAAGGATCCTTAGGAGTACTTACAATAAATATACAAAATATACTTAAAAAAAAATCAAAGTAACACAAATAAAATATTTCAATGTATAAAAGAAAACTAGGTTTAGTCTCCTAGGTTTAGGGACTAAAACAATAATTATCCAAAACAGGGACCAAAATGTATTTTTTTATAAAGTATAGGGACTAAAATGTAAATTCCTAAAATTAAAGGACCAAACTAAAAATATTCCAAACCAATTATCAAACTGAGATTCATCATCTTTAACCTATAATAACACTATTCAAAATCTCAAAATATATTTAGGGGTCAAATTGTAATGTTTTCAAATTTTAGGGACTAAACTAAAGTTTTCATAAATCAAGGACCAAAAAAAAATTTGATCATCTTCAACCTCAAGACCATTCTATCCTAATTTTCCAGTAAGGTTAAAATGAATTTCTCAACCCATAAAAATTAATTTATACAATTCAACTTACAAATCTTTATTTCTAACCATAATTATTAAACCTGGCTCGGGTTGGTTTCATGGGTCAACCTAAAAAAATTAAAAAAATATTTAAAATTTAATATTTCATATGAAAAAATTGAAAAAGAATCCATGTTGTAAAAAATAAAAAAAATTTAAAAAATAAAAATTATTTTACATTAAAAAAATATTTTATTATACTTTTAAGTTAAAGTATTTTTTAAAAAAAAAAACACATTATGACTTAGACTAATAAGCATAGGAGCAAATATGAAGCTAGCTAGGTCACATCAAAGGTGAGGAAGAAATACAATATATGCATCATGTCAGTTGTTTTTACAGAACCATCTCCTCACAAAGCTTATTTACCATCTCTGGCTTCATCACAAGCAACCAAACACTACACAAACCCAGAAATTGAAAACAACGTGTTGCCTGTTGCCTCTCCCTCTCCTGAAACTGTGAGTTTGATCCCTTTTAACCTTCAATTTCCTTTAAGTTACAGTCATTAATCGTCACTCCCCAACTCGATCAATGGGTGCTTATTAGTCTTCTTGAAACTCCCCAACTGTTGTAGCTTTCGATTAGGGGAGCCTCGAGCATCTAGTATATAACATTAAGGAGTATTCCTTCATGGAGTAGTCTACTCATAAAACAAGCATGTAAGCGAAGCAAGAAAAAGGCTTTCCATTTCAAATCTCTCATCTAGTCAACAATACACATTCTTTTATTCAACAATTACATCCCATGCCTGGAACAAGTTCACGGAGGAAGAGGGGTCGGGGGGGCACATAAAGGAGCTACACTTAAATCTAGGCTAGAAGGAAGAAATGGGAACCACAGTGCTAACCATCAACATCTCCAAACCCAGAATCCAGAACATAGATCGACTTGCAATCATCTCAAGTGGACCCAATTCCAAAGCACTGGGTCTCGTTCGGGTTTGCTCGAGTCTCTTAGGTCACAGGTCGACCAGATTTTGCTGGGTTGTTGCTTTGACCAGTCTTTTATTAAACCTGAACCGATCCAGCCACTAGGTCCACCGGGTCCCAAGTCGACCCATCGGGCCAGGTCGAGTTTAATAACTATGTTCCTAACAATATATTAATTAATCACCTAAAATCATACCCTTAATAATCATAAATCAATCTTAACAACATAAATTTCTAATCCTTATAAACCCTAATCTCTCTCTCTCTCTCTCTCTATGTTTTTTTAATCATTTCATAAACAATTAATAATTAAAAGTAATATGAGAGAGAATCACTTGCTATTTCCACCTTTCTTAAACCCAAAAACTCAAGATGAAAAACTAAAATCCTTATTTTGATAAGGGGAGGGTCACGGGCCATAAGAATTAGAAGGGACTTGCAACTTTTTCTTATATACCTAGGTTAACTTAGGTTAGGTTTGGGCTGTCTTGAACTGGAGTTTGGGTCTTACAACACTTTTCCCATTAAACAACATTCATCCTCGAATTTAAATTTTAAGAACTAAAGTCTTACTATCATGATCAAACAAATTATTCAAAACTAATATAAAAAATTTCATTTCTTAAACTATCATTTAACGTCCACTTTAAAAATCAATAAATATCACCATAGTTCTGTTTTGCCCTCTAATATATCCAATAAAAAAATAACTCATGCAAAACTTTTTTTAATTCATAACCCTCAAAATCAAACAACACATCCTCAAATCTCTCTTAGATTAAATTTTCTAAAATAACTTATCTCAAATCATATCTCTTCCTAAATCAAATCACATCCTTATAAATTTTAAATTTTTTTTGGCATCAAGTAAAAGAACCCAACCTTACAGTTAGAGAATGTCATGAAGCAACAAGGTCTAATGAATAAACAATAATTATGAGCTTAGATTTTCAAAAGGTACGAACCATGAAGGAGATGTCACTTGCAAAAGCAATAAACAATGAAGATAATAAGATGTATATAGTTCACTTAACAACCATAACAACTAAAGATTCAAATGAAATTATAAAGACCATAAAGAAGGAAGAAAGTTGTTGTGACAAGATCAAGGCAATAATTATGGTAGAGATAACAAGGACTGGATTGGAAAAAGCTTAGCTGGATGAAAAGTTGTTATAAGATTTCTAATATTATGTCAAATTATTGTTTTTTTCTTTAAATTAAAGCAAAAGCACATTAACAGAAAAAATAAAATCAAAGATAACATAGTACTTGAGCTATCCTAATTAAACTCGACATCTCAAATTCCAATTGATGATCACAAAAGCATAACGAATGAGTAGGTAGCCAAAGAAAACATAGATACAAATGATGCCAAGAAAATGAAAAAGCTTCAAGTGTAGTCTATGAATCAAAAGATCATGGTATTAAAGAGTTAATTATAATTAGAATTAAAAAGGAAAATGAGAAATGCTCAAAAATAGTTGAATCTCTAGGCGTTGAAGCAGTAGTAAATAAAATTGTTATTGACTAGAATTCTCTAGAAGTCATATAAAAGAAAAGCAAAGAATTTCAACAACAATTGAAAGAAGGAAAGAAAAATTAAGTTGTTGAAAGATTATTTGAGAAGAACAAAAGATGTGTCCTTACAAGAGGATGATTGTAAGGAACGTGACATCTCCCAATTAAAGCTTCAATATAATAATGATAAACAAAATTAAAGTCCGAATGAGGTACTATAAGAAGAATGTGGAACTCCTGATAAAACTAAAGAAGAAATTAAGGATGATCCAAAATTAGTATCCATGACTAATTCTCAAAGTTTGAAGTACTAAAAGAAGACAAAAGTACTTCAAGTCAAACTATCTTAAAAAAAAACAAAGAGTAAAATCAGACACTGGTAATGGCATTTCTTTCTAAGAAAAAGGATTGTAGGACTTAAATGATTATTAAGAATATTGAAAATTATATGCAAGTGGAAATACCAACTAATCCATAAAATCCATGTCCACTAAAGATAATAAGAGATATATATTTGCATTAGGATGAAACCAATGAGCTTGAAAACTCGGTATTTAGGGTTGAACTCAATACAAACATACAAAAAGATAGTCTAAATGAAGTCCAAGTAGAAAAAAAAAAACAAAAGCCCATATAATGCATCAAATTTACACACTCCAGAATATGAAACAAGCAAAAAGGCTTTTGAATCTATTTTAAAAGTTTATGGCCACAAAGACTTCATTGCATAGGAGAAACTAAAATCAAAGAAAATTATCTAGAGGTAGCAATAATTGATTTAGTAGTAGGAGAGAATTGGATTAATAAAATAATTGTGACAACTAAAATCATTCTTGTGGTTTAGAAATTAAATGTAATATAGATATGCAACAGAACTGTTCAAATGAATTTGATAAGGAAAAAGGTAGAATACTAGATGAAGATTCAAAACTATAACCTCAAAGATACGAACAAGATAAAAGATAAAGAATATCTACCAGAATGTAACAAAATAGCATAAATAAAAGAACAATGAGCATTTGAAGAGGAAAAAAAACTCTATTTTTTGGACTAAAACTAGTGAAGAGAAGAGCGGTGTCATACTAGCACTCAATTGAAAGAATCATCATAAACCATCATAATCATGTAAGCCCTTTACATAAATATCATATATAACCCGGAAGGAAAACTTCACAAATAAATTTTATTAATCAAATATTGTAATCTAATATTTCATAATTGTAAGTCTATAATAGATTGTACACACAATCTTCAAACCATCAATTTACTCAATTCTAGATAACTATATTAATCAATATATAAATTATAATCAATAGCCTATAATAACAACCTTAATAAGTAATTGTCTAATAATAATCTTGTCATCCATAACTAATTAATCATATTTCAACTTTCTTGTGCATTCAAAATCTATATTTTCGAGATAAAAATATCATAAAAAAGGATGAGCTTTCACAGCTCCAAGAGTAATCAAAATAAGCACACATAGAAAAATATTATCAAACACATATATTTCATTGAATATATATATATATATATATATATATAGAAAAATATTATTGGACATATTTTTCAGAATAGTTACCAAAGATAACACATATAGATATAAATATGATGAAAACTAACATTTTAAAAAAATATTATAAGTTGTTCAAATACTCAAAAACACATATTTACATCCAATATACTCTCACTAACATTATTCATACATATACATACCTTTTAAGCTCTCCATGTTAGAAAATCAAACATAAATACGATATTTAGATATGTGTGAAGTCTTTAATACAAGCTGGTGTTAGTATTCTAACTTGTTTATCTCAAAAATTTATATTAGATTTATATGTCAAAATCACTCAAAAATTCATTAGATTTATATTTCAAAATCACACAATGACAAATCAAATATATAGACAAATCATATTTATTTCATATACAATATTATTCTTCTAATAACTCAAAATACTTTTAAATATTATTTATAATAATTACTCACTCCATATTAGACACACATATCCATGAAGATATATTTCATACTCATATACATATTGATTAGTACTTAAAAGTGCATTTTTATCATGATTTTATATCATCATTTTGCACTTGAAGTATCAATAACTCCTTAACTAAAGCATGTTTTATAATAATATATCTAATAATATAAGATACCTTTAATTTATAGTAAATGTTCATTTTAAATGCAGGCCTATCACATAAATGAAAGGATTGATTGATGACTTTAAAAACTTAAATTGCAAGGGCAAAGAGATGACCAAAATTAGAAAAGAGATGTCGGTACAATCCAAACCGGAACACTGTTCGGTAATTAGATCATATCTGGAGCTATAGATCTCACATTTAGGTCTACTTTATATGGATGGAAAGGTAAGACATAGGCCTACAACTTTCATATTGAGCCCAAGATCTAAAAAGGTCATTTTCAAGTCCAAATCATTGTAACAACAAAGAAGCCCGAAGCTGTTCTCCAGCCCGAGCACTGTTCAGTATTTTGGTCATATCTGGAGTTCTAAAAGTCCAAATGAGCTGAATTGTTTACACAAGAAAGATGAGACAATTACCTACAACTTTCATGTTTTCAAGTGGCTCCAATTTTGATGTTATCAATGACGTTTTAGGCAGACAAGAGAAGATAAGGATTGTCACCAAGTCAAGAGTTGGCCACCCACTCATCAATTAGTCATCAAATCAATAGTTCCCAATTTTGGCCTATAAAAGGAGGCATTTGCCATGCATTTAGGCATCTTGGTTTCCAGACTAAGATCATGCTTTTCCTTTCTCTCTTTGTATTTTTTGTAATGTTTATGCTTTGCTTTCATTAATATCAAGTTTATGCCTTTCATTTCCTTGCATTTACTTAGTTAACTTTAATCTTATTCATGTTCTTATTTTGTTTATTTATTTTTCTTTCTTTCATTATGTCTAGCTAAGTTTATTATGTCAAGGTGAAAAGGTTACACTAATGGTGTAAGAATAAGTATAATGTAAACTTAATATGGACTTTAATGTTTGATACTAACATGTTTTATATTTGTTATCTTATTCACTCTTTAATACTTTGCTTGTTAAATAACTAATCTTGATTTATGTTGTATAACACTTGGTACAACAAATGCTTGGCACTTTCATAGCCCATAATGTATGGTATAACCGACACCTGAGCTATGAAAGGAACTTGATTTGTTGTTAACATAAGTTATAATCATGAATGCTTGACGAGATTTACAAGTATTAGCATTAATCGAATAAGATGACTAATGTAATCATGTTAACAATATATAATCTGATTGGAACCTCCTTTGTGTGTGGTTTCCAATTCAATAATAAGAGTTTATTTGTTGTTGTTGTACTATTGTCGTTTATAATTTGTACAATTAACCTCCCTGTGGTTCAACCCCGGTCTTACCGGGTTATTTATTATTTCGACACTCCTGCACTTGGAAGAAGACATCAATCTTTTAGTCGTGTCACATATATTATACAAATACTTTCAAAAATATATTAATACCAAATACTTATGCTTAAGTATTTTCAAGAAATATTATTACTCAAATATACGCATTACACAAATACTTTCAAAGAAATACTTATATCAAATATTCACACATACAAGTATTTCCTCACATGAATGCAAAACACCTATACCACATATATTAGATCTATGAATATACTTACATCAAATATTATCACATGTATGAAAAATACATATATTATATATAGTATATCCAATGATATATTTATATCAAATATTCACATACATATATATTTCCTTACATATATATCAACAAAACAATAAAAAGAGTTAAAAAAACAAACATAGAGGAATCATAACAAGACAAAAAGGATCCTATGTTCCACATATTATAGGGATTTTAACCAAAAAAAAGAAGAAGATTATAACGTTTTAACAAAATCAGGCTCTGATACTACCTTTATAACGACCCGGATCCCAGGTCCATGACCAACAACGTATGAGTGGTGTTAAAAGGACGTCCTATCTATGCTAAGCCTCAGAACAAGTATATCAAAAGAACAAGTTATTTAAAAATATACAGCATTTTATAATCTTCAGAAATATTATATTATTCAAAACTAATGAAATCAAATGATTGTTCAAAACTTTTCATCGGTAATTAAAACAAAAACAATAATCCATAATACTCATTACATTGTTAAAAATCCAAACTTAATTAAAACAGGGTAATAGTAGAGCGCCTAAGATATCGAATCAGAACTAAAAAAAAAAAAGCCTCTCAAAATAAGCAAGGCATACCAACCAAAATCAAAGAAACAAGAACACTCAACAAGTTCACATGTTAACATAAACTAAGAACCTGAAATAATATCAAGAATGAGGAATGAGTTTAACCAACTTAATAAGGGAATAATATTTAATATACATTTTAAATATTTTAGATTTAATAGTTTGCAAGTAATTTATCTTAACATATACATATACATATACATATATATAATAAACATATTATCATAATATAGTGGAATACATGTCAGAGATCAGATGATACCCAAAGGTGACCAAATGACACACAAAGATGACTAGATAATACCCAAAGCCACTGTGAGATGATTAGTCATCAGAGACTAATGTCTCTCTCACCAGCTAGGTATACAGAATACTATGTTCACATAGGTTAACTACTCTCTATTAACATGAGTTACTGACAAGTCCTATACCAAGGAATAATAAATATTAGAAGAATTATCAAGGAAATGTATATCATATTGACAGAATACGAGTGCAAATTTAAGAATAGATTAGTACTCCTAAAAAATACAACATATATAAATATTCAAGAGATTAACTAATCATACTCATCATATAATTAATATATTTATTTATATTATATGTATATTAAATATTATTTCACTTACCCAAAAAATATAGAACTAAAAGGAATATCAAATGAAAAATCCGAAAAACCTATTAAGGATCCTTAGGAGAACTTACAATAAATATACGAAATATACTTAAAAGCAACTCAAAGTAACACAAATAAAAGATTCCAATGCATAAAAGAAAACCAAGTTTAGTCTCCTAGGTTTAGGGACTAAAACAATAATTATCCAAAACAAGGACCAAAATGTAATTTTACCAAAACTGGACCAAACTATAAATACATAACCATACTAAAATTTCACTCATAAACCATCCTCAATTCTGTCTAAAATGAAACAAGGACTGAAATGTAATTTTTATAAAGTTTAGGGACTAAATTATAAATTCCTAAAATTAAGGGACTAAAGTGAAAATATTTCAAACCATTTATCAAACTGAGATTCATCATCCTTAAACACATAATAATATTATCCAGAATCTCAAAATACATTTAGGGGTTAAATTGTAATTTTTTCAAAGTTTAGTGACTAAAATAAAGTTTTCATAAATCAAGAACCAAAATAAAATTCGATCATCTTCAGCCTCAAGAACATTCTGTCCAGATTTTCCAGTAAGGTTAAAATAAATTTCTTAACCCATAAAAATTAATTTAAACAAATCAACTCACAAATCCTTATTTCTAACAACATATTAATTAATCACCTAATGTTAAACCCTTAATAATCATAAATCAATCTTAACAACATAAAATTTTAATCCTTATAAACCCTAATCTCTCTCTCTCTCTCTCTCTCTCTCTATCTATCTATCTATCTATCTAATCCTTCCATAAATAAATCATAATTAAAAGTAACATGGAAGAGAATAACTTACGTGTTACTTCCATCTTTCTTAAACGTAAAAACTCAAGATCAAAAACTAAAATTATTAGTTTGATAAGGGGAGGGTCACGACAGCCATAAGAATTAGAAGGGAGAAAAACAATTCTCTTGCAATTTTTTCTTATATACCTAGGTTAACTTAGGTTGGATTTGGACTGGCTTAGACTTGGGTTTGGGCTAAAAGTTTAGAACTTACATCAGTTAGGAAGATTTAATTTAGAAATTCCTTCCTAAATTTTTCCCACCAGCCAGTACAGAAAAAAATACCCCTTGAGATATCTAATTTTGTCTAACTTAAGAGTGAACCACTGTATGAGGCATGGGAGAAATACACGGATTTACTCAGGCGATGCCCCCATCATAGACTGCTAAAATGGATGCAGATGCAGAATTTTTACAATGGATTGAATGCCTTTACAAAAACATTAATTGATGCAGCTTTAGGAGGAGCTTTTATGAGTAAGTCACAAGATGATGATTATAACTTATTAGAAGAAATGGTCATGAATAATTACTAGTGGCCAATTGAAAGAAGCATACAAAATTAGACTGTTGGGGTACAAGAAATTGATGCAATTATGACATTAACAACTCAAGTCCATTCACTAACTCAACAACTGAAAGCCACTCAACTAACAACAAATGTCATCCATACATGTGATTTTTGCCATGAAAATCACACAAGTGAAGAGTGTCAGGTTGGGAACCCGTTTTCTCAAGCAGAACACGCTCATTTTATGTCAAATTACAGTCTGTAAAACAACCCTTACAGTGTAACATATAATCCTAATTGGAGAAATCATCCTAATTCCTCATGGAACAATCAAACTGTCATGAAGAATCCAGCCATGCCATTTTTAAATGATCATATAAAAGAGAAATCAAAACTTAAAGAAGTTATAACATAACTAGCAAGCAACACCAGCAAATTCATGACTGAAACAAATATCAATATGCATAACCAAACAACTTCAATTTTGAAATTTGAAGGTTCAAGTTGGTTAGTTAGCCAACATACTTGTGGGTAGACAACAAAAAAATCTATCAATCATAATTGAAATTAATCATAAGGAGCAATACAAGGCCATAACCTTAAAAAGTGGAAAAAAATGGAGTAGACTACTGAAAACAAGAGTGTAAAAGAAGAAGAGGATGAGCAAGTGGCCAAACCACTTCAGAATATAAAAAAAATTGATCCTCTGCTAAAATAAATGCAAGAAATAATGCAGAGAATTCCATTCCACAGTGACTAAAAAAGAATAAACTTGATAAGCAATTTTCTAAATTTCTTAATACGTTTTAAAAAATACAAATTAACACTCTTTTGCAAATAGTCTTGAACAAATGCCAAGCTATGTGAAATTTCTGAAGGACATCCTCTCAAACAAAAAAAAGCTAGAGGAATATGAGACTATTGCTTTTACTGAGGAATGTAATGCTATTTTGCAATAGAAATTGCCTCTTAAACTTAAGGATCCAGGGAGTTTTACTATACTATTATAGGAAATTCTATATTTAAAAAAGCTCTATGTGATTTAGGCGCAAGTATTAATCTCATGCCCTTATCTATTTTTAAAAAGATTAGTTTAGGTGAAGCAAGGCCAACCACAGTAACACTGCAACTAGTTGACAGGTCATTGAAACATCCAAAAGGAATAATTGAAGATGTACTAGTGAAAGCAGGCAAATTCATTTTTCCAACATACTTCATCATACTAAATATGGAAGAGGATAATGAGATCCCTATCTTGTTTGCCCAGCCATTCTTAGCCACTAGAGGTGCATTAATTGATGTGAAGAAAGGGCACCTCTGGTTAAAGGTGAATGAAAAGGAGGTGATTTTCAATGTGTTCAAAGCCATCAAATAGTCAGATATGAGGGAGTGCTGCTTCAACATTCAAGTGATGGACTCCTTAATTAATGACAAGGTTAAGCTTCCAACTGTCTCGTTGGAAGCATGTTTGGTAAATAATGTACTAGAGGAGGATGCTGAGATAACAAAATATATATGTTGGATGGATTCTTTTGCACCTAACCGTAGAAGACTCTTTGAAGATTTGGAATAAGCACCGCTAAAAATAAAATCAACTAGTGAATAAGCACCGGTTCTGGAATTGTAACCTTTTCCAAAGCACCTTCGGTATGTATATCTTGGAGAAGCTTCCACCTATCTTGTGATAGTCTCTACAAAGCTGTCCAAATTAGAGGAAGAAAAATTATTAAGGGTGTTGAGAAAACATAAGGCATCTCTTGGGTGGGTATTGGCACATATCAAAGGCATTCGTCCCTCCATTTGCATGTATAAAATTTTGTTAGAGGAAGAAGTCAAGCCAACAATAGAAGAGAAGGCTTAACTTGACCATGAAAAAGATAGTCTAAAAAGAAGTTCTAAAATGGTTAGATGTCGGTGTTATTTATCCAATCTTTGACAGCTCATGGGTGAGCCCAGTTCAAGTTGTGCTCAAGAAAAGAGGAATAGCAATGGTAAGGGATGCATATAACAAATTGATACCTACTAGAACGGTAACTAGATAAACATGGATTATCGAAAGCTCAACAAGGCAACTCACAAAGATCATTTTCCCCTGCCATTCATTGATCAGATGCTAGACATGTTAGTTGGGCATGAATACTATTATTTTCTAAATAGTTATTCAGGATACAACCAAATAGCCATCGCACTTGAGGACCAAAAGAAGACCATTTTCACCTATCTTTATGATACTTTTGCTTTCAGAAAAATGCTTTTTGGGTTATGTAATGCACCAGCTACCTTTGAGAGTGCATAATGGCTATATTTTCAGATATAGTGAAGTAGATCATTGAGGTCTTCATGCATGACTTTTCTGTATTTGGAACTTCTTTCGATGACTACCTTGTAAAGTTAGCGTTGGTTTTATAACATTGTGAAAAGACAAACTTGATATTGAATTAAGAAAAATGTCACTTTATGGTAAAGGAAGGTATAGTGTTGATGCACTCGATTTCAGAAAAAAGAATAGAGGTAGACAAAGCTAAAATTAAAGCAATAGACAAGCTTTTGTGACTAACTACAGTAAAAAGGGTTATGATTTTTCTTGGTCATATTAGATCTTAGTTTTCCAGGAAATAAATGGAGTCAAGAATTATAAAGCAAGACTTTTTGACCAATATTAAATATTTTTCTCAGTATTTTCTTGTCATGAAAATCTTTGATTCTTGCTTTATGAATTCTTGAATTTTCATGTGCATCATGTTTTATTTTCTCAAGCTCATTTATTTGTAATTTCCGCAACCGACTAGCATCATCTAGATTTGAATTGAAAGCTTTAATAGCCCAATAAGCTTTATGTTCAAGTTCTATAGGCAAATAACAAGGTTTTCCATAGACTAGTCTATAAGGTGACATACCTAATGATGTTTTATAAACCTAAAGTGCATCATTAAGTCTTAAAGACCAGTCTTTCCTATTAGGGTTCACTTTTTTCTCCAAAATCTGTTTGATCTCCCTATTAGCAAGTTCTATTTGTCCACTTGTCTGGAGGTGATAAGGCGTGACAACTTTGTGTGTGATTCCATATTTTTTTTATTAAAGACTCAAATGACTTGTTGCAGAAATGTGTTCCACCATCACTTATTATGGCTCGAGGGATTCCAAATCGACTAATATGTACAAGAAACCAAATGATAGAGGAAATGGACCCATGAAATCTATACCCCAACAGTCGAAGATCTCGATGATAAGAATAAGATTTAAAGGCATCATGTGACATTTTAAAATAGATCCCAACTTTTGATAATTTTCACAAGCCTTGTAGAATACGTGTGAGTCCTTGAATATAGTGGGCCAGTAAAATCCATTTTATAAAATTTTTGCAGTTATCTTTCTTGATGAGAAATGACCCCCACATGCCTCATAATGATAAAATTTAATGACATTACTTACCTCATTGTCAGGAATGCATCTTCGAAATATTTGATCAGGATCGTACCAGTCTAGCCTTAGAATCCTTTTTTGAAAGAAGATATTTCAAAGCTGCATGATTACTAAAAACAACAACAGGTGAGCCATCAAGATAAAACCTCAATTTTTTATATGCAAATACAACTGTAAGTAATTCTTTTTCAGTGGTGGGGTAATTCATCTGAGTACTATTTGAATTTTTACTTGTATAGTAAATCACATAAGGTCTCTTATTT